>NW_022097991.1:0-157419 GCF_006542625.1 Nomascus leucogenys
TTAACAAACAAACAAACGACTCATATAATGCTGATGTAACAAAGGGCTACACTGTGAAAACAAATGGTGAAAGGTGAACAATCCCCTAAACCGGAAAGAAGATACGAGGAGAATCAAAATTGGCTGGTACAAAAAAGCCACTAGTTGCAGTTGGCCAAATGTGACAAGGTTTCTGTGTCTGTTGCCATGGCAGTGCAGAGACAGGCAGGTGGCCTTGGTGGTGTCGGCGGCTCTGCTCCATGAGGTCACTCAGGTGGGCACGAGGCACGACCACCTTCAGCCCACAGCTTCCTCCATCCTCACAGTCGCTGCCCCCACACCCATCCTCAGCAGCATGAGTGGAACAGAGTGAAGGGAAAGTTGTTTTCTTCTAAATATCAAAAATCTTGAACTTGCAAATAGAAATAAATGTTATTTTTGCTGCAAGTACACATTTGAGAAATCTTCCACTGAGTAGACCTGATGATAAACCCACATATTTTGTATGTTTTAACCTGAACATGTATTTATATGATTCTTGGAAATAATTTTTGAGTATCAAATTATATTTTAGCAGCTTATTTCAAGTTGTTATTTACCATATCATAAATACTCCTAAAACGTCATGGATTTTAAAAAAAATCATGTGTTACTCTGTCCTCCACTGAAAGTAATTTCTCTATTTAACCTCATCAGACTCCTTTTAAGCTCTTAAACTCATCTTACTTTTTTACTGATTTGATATATTAAGTCAATTTATTATTTATGGTAAATTTATTTATGTGTTTATTTTCCCTATCACAAGTAGAAAAAGCCTGTAAGTTGCTATGCCAAAAACCTGCCTCTAGATGGCAAACAAACCCCACAATACACAAAAGAGAGCCAGTTCTTAGAAACCCTGGGAAAGGAAGAGGGCTACTGTCCCATTAACAACTTGGAGCCCTTAAGGCAAGAATGAGGTGGAACATCTGGAACATCTGGGAGGAGACACCAGGTGCGGAGTAGTGGGAACCTGCTCTGTGCTCTGAGACTGAAAGCCCAGCCTTGCCTCTCACCCTGCCTGGACTGTGTCCCCATCTGCTGTGAAGTGAATGGTGTCTTCTAAATTCATGCTGAGCCCTAATTGCTGAAAAGTGTAAGACATGGAATGGGGGGATTATGTGCATCTTCCTGACACCAACATGATGCTCAGGAAGGAGGCTTCTTGTCTTCTCTTAGGATTCTTTTACTAACCAAGATTTCCCTCTACTGCACATTTCCCTTTCCTGATTGTCCGTCTCTGTTGACAGAAGATGGCCCAGGGGATTCACTACTGAGTCTCAACCTCTAACCCAAAGCCCTCAGTCTAGTGTTGCTCTTTCCTTCATGCTATTTTTGTTTGTTTTCTTGTGATCATTTTAGCAATAAAATATCACATTTTTATTCCTATTTCAGATGTTATCTTAGTTAATCACAATGGTTGCCTTCTGAATAATAAATGATCTTTCACAATGATGTTAAGAGATCCAAATCCGTGTGCTTTGGAAGTCGCATGAAGCTCTGTCTAGCATGAGTGCCAGTGACTCTCCCAGAGTGTTCCATGCAGCTGGCCCCACAGAGTCCCTCTGTGCTGTCATATCACCACTGCCTTCTGTGCATGAGATATTCTGATAAGAATCCTGGTGGATTCACTTAAGGAAGTGAAGAGATTTATGACATTGAGAAAAGGAGGAAGCCAGGGTGTGTGGAGAGAGAAAGAGAGAAAGAGAAAGAGAGAGAGAGATTGTGATGTATGTACAGGAGTAACACTGAGACCTGGTTATGTAATGGTGTACTACTGAGTATCATCCCCAAATAGTGAGGTTTCACTCCAAGAAGACTATGCATGTATCTCATTTGGGAAAACGGCTTTTGCAGGTGTAAATTAAGAAGCTTGAAACAGGGAGATGGTCTTAGATTAATCAACTGAGACTTAAATGCATACTCAAGTGTCTTAAAAAAAACAAGAGGTAGAGAGACATTTAGCATAGACTGAAGTGGAGAAGGCAATGTGAACACAGAGACAGAGATTGCAGTGATGTGTCCACATCCTAGGAGAGAGAAGTCACCAGAAGCTGGAAGAGCTAAATCAGACTGCTCTCTAGAGCTTCTGAAGGAGCCAGAACTGATGACTCCAAGATCTTAGCCCAGTGAAACTGATTCTGGACTTCTGGTCTCCAGAACTATGAGAGATTCCATTCCTGTTGTTTGAAGCTGCCACGTTTTTGAGAACTTGTTACAGTAGCCGAAGACACTAACACAAATGGGGCTCCGGGAAAATCCAGACTAAAGGTGCTGTGTTGGTTTGCAATCTCTTTGCTTAAGTTTCTGCTTAACTTTTCTCTTTGCTATTTCTTAACAATAGATTGGTGAAAATTTTGTGATTGAAGAAATGTACATGAAACCTGCAGTGTACAGAGAAGCATCTGTTAGTTATAAGATAAATATTGATAATTTTAGTTGAAAATGACATATGACTGTTAATATCTCACACAACATTCTGAGTTACTCAAGAATTCATAAAAGGGGCACTAGATACTCTTCTCATGTGTATGTGTGTCTGTCTATACATGTATGTACACTTCATGGTGCATCAGCTGGCGGAACCATCAGGACACCCCTTCACATCCTCAGTGCCCCATTTCACACGTGAGGAAACTGTTCATGAGAGCACATGGCTAATTTGCATAAAAGTCACTTGGTCAGCAGTTGTTGAAGCTGAACTTGGAATCTACGTCTGTCTGACCTTAACTATGTTCCTTCCACAGAGCCACATTCATTCCATAGAGGAACCCACCACCTATAAAACCAGAAAAGAGACAAAGCCAGAAGTGCAGGGTGGATTTCTTAACACAAGCTCACTGCGACCTCTAGTCCTCATCACGCTGACACTAAGCTTAAACCCAGACCCTTCTACAATTTTGTCTACAAAGCACAATTTGCTCAAAGCCTTTACAAACACCAAGAACCTTTCTTTCAGATGTGGCAGCAGGGTCACATCTTACATGGCCCTGACCACATTTTGTCTCCTCTGCCATTCCCATCTCTCTGACTCAGTCCTCGCTTGCAGCCATAAAAAAGGATGTGTTCATGTCCTTTGTAGGGACATGGATGAAGCTGGAAACCATCATTCTCTGTAAACTATTGCAAGGACAAAAAACCAGTCACTGCATGTTCTCACTCATAGTTGGGAATTGAACAATGAGAACACTTGGACACAGGAAGGGGAACATCACACACCAGGGCCTGTCGTGGGGTGGGGGGAGGGGAGACGGATAGCATTAGGAGGTATACCTAATGTAAATGATGAGTTAATGGGTGCAGCACACCTACATGGCACATGTATACATATGTAACAAACCTGCACGTTGTGCACATGTATCCTAGAACTTAAAGAACAATAATAGTAATAAAAAAATGGGTCTTGTACATCTAATTTGCCCTACGAATGTTAAAACAGCAAACCCGCATCCCCCTCCTCTTCTCATGTGCTGTGAGAGATGACCTCCAGGCTCTCAGATACCAAGATTGTACAAGACCTAACCCAGAGAATTACTCAAGACACTTTCTACATAAGAAGAATTGTGGTGCTAGCTCTCCTCATAGAAAAATGTTTTCTGTCTCATTGAAATTGACAGCAAAACACAACAACATAGAACTATTTGAGAGAACAGAGGACAGTGATACAATAGGGAAGTAAAACACACCCCTTCCCCTTGCATTGGTTTCCTGTTGCTGCTGTAACAAATTACCACAATCTTACTGTTCCACACAACACAAGTGTATTATCTTACATTTCTGGAGGTCAGAAGTCTCAATGAAGTAAATTCAAGGAGTAATAGGGCTCTATTCATTCTAGGCTTCAAGAGAGAGAATCCCATAACGAGCGTTCCATCTTTCCGATGTTCCCACATTCCTGGCAGCATGGCCCCTTCCTCCATCACTCCAGTTTCCCTGTCCATTGTCCCAGGTCCTCTCTGCCCGTTGCCCTCCTCCCTCCCTATTATAAGGGCCCTTGTGATTATGCTGGTCTCACCCAGATAATTCAGGATACTCTCCTGACCTCAAAATTCTCAACCATGTCTGCCAAGATACTTTTTGACATATTCATAAGTAATGATCATAGATTCCAGATATTAGAACAATGATGTCTTTAGGGGGTGTATTATTCATTCCACAAACAAGTCTCATCATCCACACAATGGTCTTCCCCTAAGGTAGAATAAAAATATCACAAGGTCAGATTTATGAGGCAATCGACCTAGAAAAAACCTGAGACTCTAGGACTCTCTGATGTGTGGATGTCAAATTCTGGGGGATTCTGAGTCTCTGCTCTATGTGGACTCTATGTTGTGTAGCCATTTGTGGAACGCTTCTTCGATTTTGTGACCTAGAAAAAAATGAATCTCTGCTCAAATCAAATCTAAGAAAGATTGGCAAAGGGAATTTAAAGATTTCCTAAATTTTTGGAATTTCCCTATGCATTAAAACATGAGAAGTGGCAATAATTCAAACCAACGATGCCCTCCAAGAATGAGGATTTTTCCAATGCATTAGGTTGGGTCCCCTCAGTGAGAAGGATGCCAAAGATTCGCATGCAGGCAGTATATTTACAAAGTGCAGGAAACAAGCAAGTGAGCAAGGGAGGGGAGGAGGGAAAGTGAAAGGTGCCTCAGCAAGGAGCCACCTCTGAGGATGACAAGAGCTCAAACCCACATAGAAACACAGGAAAAATGCCTCTGTGATTCCGCCTGACAGGTGAAGGAGCTGGGGTATGTGTACACCTCCCTCAGTCAGTCATCACTGATTGACAGCTGTCCTAGGGGATGCTAATTCCAGGCCATGAGGTCTGCCTCATTTGCATCCTGAGCTGCTTCCCCAGGTTCAGATAGAGCAGTGAAGGGGAGAAAGAGCCATAGAGAGTCAGCTGAAGTATAATGACTAGAATCCCCAAGGCGTAGTAACAATGACTGCTAAAATTATGCACAAAGAAAAAAGTGCATTTGAATCCAGAGATGTATCTCTCTGAATCTGGATATCTGGATCCTGGCAGCCTGATCTGTAGCCATTGCCCAGAAATCCAGTCCCCTGGAAAAGCAGCAGGAGGTTTGTGCATAGGCTGCAGTACCTCATTCTGGCCACTGGTGGGCGCGCATGAGAACTACTCCCTGGAGTACTTCTCAGTCCACTGACACTGATGTAATTGGCTCCACTTCCCCTGCTGTTGAGCCAGGCTGACAAGCCCTGGGCAAAGACATCTGTGTGAGGTATTGAGGTTCAAATCAGTGCTTAAGATATGTTTGGATGCAAAATACTTTTTCATCTACATGGGCAGTGTCTTGGCAGAAGATGGAGACTCTCTCTAAATGGATGTGAGACAGGGCGGCTGGCATCTGGGTCAGGATGATGCCCTGGTGCACGGCAAGAACATGCATTGGGCAGCAGCTGCTCTCGCTAAGGAGAGAGGTTCACTGACCTGGCTTTTCCCCCTCACCTGCTCTCCAGAAAGCCAGGCTCTAGGGCAGATGCTCCTGAGACTCCAGAAACAGGCTGGTGGGGAGCGCAGCTCAGAGCATTACTCAGGGGATGTGGCCTTTGTCGTCCTACTTTGAAACAGTTAATTATTTGAGCCTGGATTGATAGAGGGCTTCAAGCTGATTTTAATCCAGCCTCCTATGGTCAGCGAGTGAAACAGAGATTTTAGTTGAAATAATGAGACCTGGTATTACTAGTCAGCCCTCCATGCTGGAGAACCATAAGAAATTATACAAAAGGCAGGAAAGGGGATAGAATATGGGGACCATCACGCCAAGAATAAGGTGCAGCCCATTTAGCCCCTGGGTCTTAAAGAGACCCATAGCTCTGGATAATGGCAGATCTATGCGTGACACAGTTATCACCTTTGTGCATCTTCAGAGAATTGGTTTTCCTTTTACTCCTAGGAACAATGTCTTAAGTGTATTAGTAAATTCTATTGAATTTATTAAAGATGCTTCTGATAAATTCTTTTAATATTCATTTCAAAAAAGAAGCAATTTCACACTGACAGAGACATCGTTATTATAGCACTAAATACTTTTACATTCATCAAATTCCTTTGAGATTAACTGAAATTTCTGACAGCCCCACATTCTACAACTTTATTGTAAATTTTCTGCCAAAAATGATGCTTTCCTATACACTCTGAATACAAGTATAAATATTTTGTTTAATCTAGTCTTAGGTTGATTTAAAATTTTGAAAATTCACTCCAAAAATATGTTCTGTAACCGTATGGCCACCAATGAGAAATGTATTCTTTCAAGATAAATCTGTGCCTCCCTGGTCTGACCTGGGACCCTGGGGACACCGCTCCTCTGCTGAGTTACTGAGATGAGCCAGCCCTGCAGCTGTGCTCAGCCTGCCCCATCCCCTGCTGATTTGCATGTTCCCAGAGCACAGCCCCCTGCCCTGAAGACTTTTTATAGGCTGGTCACACCCTGTGCAGGAGTCAGTCCCAGTCAGGACACAGCATGGACATGAGGGTCCCCGCTCAGCTCCTGGGGCTCCTGCTGCTCTGGCTCCCAGGTAAGGAAGGAGAACACTAGGATTCTACTCGGTCAGTGTGCTCAGCACTGACTGGAACTTCAGGGAAGTCCTCTGATAACATGATTAATTGTAAGAATATTTGTTTTTATGTTTCCAACTTCAGGTGCCAGGTGTGACATCCAGATGACCCAGTCTCCATCCTCCCTGTCTGCATCTGTAGGAGACAGCGTCACCATCACGTGCAGAGCCAGTCAGGGTATTAGCAACTGGTTAGCCTGGTATCAGCAGAAACCAGGGAAAGCCCCTAAGCTCCTGATCTATAAGGCATCCAGTCTGCAAAGTGGGATTCCCTCTCGGTTCAGTGGCAGTGGATCTGGGACAACTTACACTCTCACCATCAGCAGCCTGCAGCCTGAAGATTTTGCAACTTATTACTGTCAACAGAGTTACAGTACCCCTCCCACAGTGTTACAAGTCATAACATAAACCCCCAAGGAAGCAGATGTGTGAGGCTGGGCTGCCCCAGTGCTCCTTCTGGTGCCTCCATCTGCTGAGGGAAGTTCTCAAACTCAGTCAGGTTTGGAAAGGCATTGGGAGATTTTCCTAGAGGAGGCCAGGGAGGTCCCTCTGAACCCTTAGCCTCTTTCCCCCTCATCCCCAGCAGAAAAGACTTGACAGTGCCTGTCCTGGCAGAATAAAGAAGAGAGAGAAGTCCAACTGAGGAGTCTGTGTTATGGGATAATTGGAGTTTGTACAGCAAAAGAGAAGCTATTCTCAGTATTTCAAGGAGAAATTATTCAAGTTGAATAAATTAGAGTCTAAACCACAGTCTTTCCGAAGCCTATGGAACGTTATTCATGAAGCAGGTACTAGAGACGGGATTCTCAGGTGCTACTTCAGAAGCCAGGGTGCACCTGTCCCTGGTGGTATGAGCTGAACACCATGTGATGATCCTCAGTCCTGTCTGGGAAGCCCAGGGCTGGGGGTGCTGATGCTCTCAGCTGCCTGCAGCACATCTCCAGGTAATTCTCCAGTCCACTCCTAACTGCATGTGTTTTACTTCAGGTGTCAGTGTACATGAATCCACCACTCTGACTTCCCAATCTCATGACGGTAATTAGTTGTAACTTATTGCAACCTCATGGAGCAACTCTAAAGAAACCATAGAGAGAAAAAGAGTTTTGGAAAATGTGCTCCCAAAAGTCATAGTAATGATGGGGAATTGACAGCTGACAGGGAAGTAAGGTGACTCTTTCCACAAGGCTCAACATTTTGCCAGTTACGAATTGTCACAAAATACATTTGAATGTGCTTTCAAGTATTACCAGTTTGGGATCATAGCTGGAAAACTTTATTAAGTCACAGATAAAATGGGAAAATCAGGAAATTGTATGAAATATACAATAACGCTGTGTGTGATGGCTCAGGTCTGTAATCCTGTGATAGTTAATACTGATTGTCAACTTGATTACATTGAAGGATGTAAGCATTGCTCCTGGGTGTGTCTGGGAGGGTGTTGCCAAAGGAGATTAATATTTGAGTCAGTAGTCTGGGGAAGGCAGACCCCCTACTTAATGTATGGGCACCATCTAATCAGCTGCCAGTGAATATAAAGCAGGCAGAAAAAGGTGAAAATGTGAGTCTGGCCCAGCCTCCCAGCCTACATCTCTCCCCCGTGCTGGATGCTTCCTGCCCTCCAACATTGGACTCCAAGTTCTTCAGTTTTGAGGCTGGAGCTGGCTCTCCTTCCTCCTCACTCCTCATGCCTGCAGACAGCCGACTGTGGGAACTTGTGATCCTGTAAGTTAATATGTAATGAACTATATATGTATATATATGTATACACACACACACACACACACACATAACTAATATATGAACTTATTAGTTCTGTCCCTCTAGAGAAGCCTCACTAATACAGATTTTGGTACCAGGAATGGTTCTACAGGAACAGAATATTAAGGTTGGAGTTCTTTTGTTGGTTTTGGGGTTTCTGGATTTGGCTGCTAAATATGATTAGACCCCAAAATGCTAAGGACTCTCCTGTTAATAGTGTGGAGAATATTGACAGTTCTTGGCATGAAAGGTTTAAGAGCTATGCAAAACAAATTCATTTGACACTAATGAATCATCACTCATGAGAGGCAAGGAGTTTAGTGTCTCTGTACCTAATACCCTTGACAAACACCTTGCAAAATAGATTTGTGAGGGAAGCACCTGCATCTTTGAAGAGCCCTGTAAAGGCTCTTCTCTGTATGTCAGATCTAATGGTGAGAACTGCAGTCACTCAATTAGAAAATTTAAATACAGTTTGGAATAATTGGATCCTGAAGTGTCAGGGGCGAAGTGGTGACACTCAAGCCTCAAAGGCACGGTGGGCGTAGCTACTGTAATGGACAGAAAAGACAAAGCAGCAATCTGAAGAGTCTGACTCATGGGGAGCTCTGGCATTGGCTAACTAATCACAGTGTTCCTAGAAGTGAAACTGACAGGAAGCCTAATGCATTCCTACTTAATTTATGTAAGGAGGAAACTTAAGGTCAAACAGATAAAAGACTAATTGGAATTATAAAAACAGAGATTCATGGGCCCTCAATCAATTTCCAGCCTTGAGCCAGTTTACAGACCCAGAACCCCTTGAATGAAGGGGAGGCCGGGTCCCCTTGAGGTGTCCCTGGCAGATAGGAATGCTACTTTGAGGTTTTGGCAGGCCTCCATAGGTGAATCTTGGTGGAGGCTTCTAGTATTTTGCAGCATCTTCTGCAGTTAACTTCTGCAGTTAACTACTCTCCTTTTGACAGACAGCTCTTATCCTATACTGGGCTTTTGTGGAAACTGAACATTTGACTGTGGGTCAACAAGTCACCATGTGACCTGAACTGCCTATTGTGAACTGGGTGCTTTCTGACTCATCTAGCCATAAAGCGGGTTATGCACAGCAGCATTCCATCATCAAATGGAAATGGTGTATAAGTGATTGGGCTCAAGCAGGTCCCGGAGGCACAAGTAAGTTACACGAGGAAGTGGCTCAAATGCCCATGGTCTCTACTTCTGCCACCCTGCCTTCTCCCCCATGGCCTGTACCAATGGCCTCATGGGGACTTCCCTTTGAGCAGTTGACAGAGGAAGGGAGGACTAGGGCCTGGTTCACAGTTGGTTCTGCACTATAGGCAGGTACCGCCCGAAAGTGGACAGCTGAGGCACTACAGCCCCTTTCTAGGACATCCCTGAAGGACAGTGGTGAAGGACAATCTTCCCAGTGGGCAGAACATTGAGCAGTGCACCTGATTGTGCACTTTGCATGGAAGAAGAAATTTCCAGATGTGTGATTATATACTGATCCATGGGCTGTAGCCAATGGTTTGGCTGGATGGTCAGGGACTTGGAAGAAGCATGATTGGAAAATTGGTGACAAAGAAACCTGGGGAAAGAGTATGTAGATGGACCTCTCTGAGTGGTCAAAAACTGAAGATATTTGTACCCTATGTGAGTGTTCACCAACAAGTGACTTCAGCAGAGGAGGATTTTGATAATCAAGTGGATAAGTTGACCTGTTCTGTGGATACCACTCAGCCTCTTTCCCCAGACACCCCTGTCATTGTCCAGTGAGTCCATGAACATAGTGGCCATGGTGGCAGGGATGGAGGCTGTGCATGGATTCAGCAACGTGGACTTCCACTCACAAAGGCTGAACTGTCTGTGGCCACTGCTGAGTGCCCAATTTGCCCGCAGCAGCAGAGACTAACAGTGAACCCTTTGTATGGCATCATTCCCTGGGGTGATCGACCAGCTACCTGGTGGCAGGTTGATTATATTGGACCTCTTCCACCATGGAAAGGAGAGGGGTTTGTCCTCACTGGAACAGGCATTTACTCCTGATATGGGTTTCCCTACCTGCACGCAATGCTTCTGCCAAGACTATCATTTATGGACTCAAGGAATGCCTTATCCACTATCACGGTATTCCACACAGCATTACCTCTGACCAAGCACTCACTTTACAGGTAAAGAAGTGAGGCAGTGGGCTCATGCTCATGGAATTCACTGGTCTTACCATATTCCCCATCTTCCTGAAGTGGCTGGATTGATAGAACAGTGGGACGGCCTTTTGAGGTCGCAATTACAACGTCAACTAGGTTACAATACTTTGCCGGGCCGGGGCACCATACTCCAGAAGACCATGTGTGCTCTGAATCAGCGCCCAATGTATGGTATTGTTTCTCCCATAGCCAGGATTCACAGATCCAGGATTCAAGGGGCGGATGTGAAAGTGGAACCACTTACTATGATGCACTAGCAAAATATTTGCTTTCTGTTCCCACGACATTAGGTTCTGCTTTACTAGTTATCTTAGTTCCAGAGGGAAGAACGCTGCCACCAGGAGACACAATAATGATTCCATTAAACTGGAAGTTAAGATGGCCACTTGGACGCTTTGGGCTCCTCCTACCTTTAAGTCAACAGGCTAAGAATGGAGTTACAGTGTTGGCTCGGTGATTGGCCCAGACTATCAAGATGAAATCAGTCCACTACTCCACAACGGAATTGAGGAAGAGTATGCATGGAATATAGGAGATCCATTAGGGCATCTCTTGGTATTATCATGCATTCTGATTAAGGTCAATGGGAAATTATAACCAATCCAGGTAGGACTACAAATGGTCCAGATCCTTTCCGGGTCATGACCTGCTGAGGTGCTTGCTAAAGGCAAGGGGAGTACAGAATGAATAGTGGAAGAAAGTAGTTATCAATACCAGCTACGACCACCTGACCAGCTGCAGAAATGAGGACTGGAACTATCATGAGTATTTCCTTCTTCTTTTGTTAAAAACACGTTTGTGCATGTGTGCACTTGTACTAAGAAAATATCTTCATTTCATTTCCTTTTTTCTTTATCAGGTGACGTAGATTTACTGACCTCATATCAGCATTTAAGTAATGTTCACTTTATGTAATAGTATTTGGGTTGGGGATTGGTGCATTTCCAGTTGTAGGAAGGATAGTTTATTATGTTAGGGGTAATTATGACCTTACTATTGTCTGTATTTTAAGATTATGTATGATCTCAGGAGATGCGTGTGAGTTCAAGTTCACAAGGGGTGGGCTTGTGATGGTTAATAACGAGTGTCAACTTGATTGGATTGAAGGATGTAAAGTATTCATCCTGGGTGTGTCTGTGATGGTGTTGACAAAAAAAGATTAACATTTGAGTCAGTGGGCTGGGAAAGGCAGACCCACCCTTAATCTGTGTGGGCACAATCAAATCAGCTGCCAACCCAGCTAGACTATATGCAGGAAGAAAAATGTGAAAAGAGATGGGCCTAGCCTCCCAGCCTATATCTTTCTCCCGTGCTGGATGCTTCCTGCCCTGGAACATGGGCTCCAAGTTCTTCAGTTTTGGAACTCTGGCTGGCTCTCCTTGCTCCTCAGCCAGCAGACGGCCTATTGTGAGACTTGGTGATTGTGTGAGTTAATACTTAATAAACTTCCTGTATTAGCCAGTGACATCTAGAGGGACAGAACTAACAGGATATATACATATATATATATATATAAATACACACATACATATATATGCACACACACATGCGTGTGCGCAAACACACACATATATATTTATTTATAAAGGGGAGTTTATTAACTTACAGGATCATAAGTTACACAATGGGCTGTCTGCAAACTAATGAGAAAGGAGAGCCAGTCCGAGTTCCAAACTGAAGAACATGGAGTACAACGTTTGAGGGCAGGAAGCATCCAGCATGGGAGAAAGATGTAGGCTGGGAGGCTAGGCCAGTCTCACTTTTCACATTTTTCTGCCTGCTTTATATTTGCTGGCAGCAGATTAGATTGTGCCCACCAGATTAAGGGTGGGTCTGCCTTCCCCAGCCCACTGACTCAAATGTTAATCTCTTTTGGCAACACTCTCACAGACACATCCTGGATCAATACTTCATATCCCTGAATCCTATCAAGTTGACACTATTATTAACCATCTCACTCCCCTTCGTATATATATATGTATATAGTCCTTTAATTCCGTCACTCTAGAGAACCCTGACTAATACATCTACACTTCTCATGACCTATTTCTTTTATTTTAGGTCATTTGTTTCCCCTGGGTTGCCTACACTCTCTTCTTCCCACTCCCCTATGAAGGACATAAAAGCCTCTGGACCTCACTAGGTCATGGCATGTCCCTGCTTGCACTGTCCGTGACACTTTCCTCTTTTACTCTTTAGCAATGAGGGAATGTCATCCTTACCCAGTTGCCAGCCACCTGTCTCACATCCAGGACAGAGAGTCTCCATCTCCCCTCCAGCAAATACCCATGTATGTGGGCATGGTGGCACGCCCCTGTGATCCCAGCTACTCCATAGGCTGAGGGGGGAGAATTGCTTGTGCTTGAGAATTCAAGGTTGCAATGAGCCATGATCACACCACTGCACTTCATGCTGGGTAACTAAGTGAGACCCTGTGATTTTTCCCCTACATTTTACAGAATTTTTTTTTTTTTTTTGCCTCTTTCTTCTATTAATTTATGTTTTGTCCATTCATTTTCTGCAAACCTTTAGAGGGCAAATAGGAAGTTTCCCTTTTTAACGCGGTGGCTCATGCCTGTAATCCCAGCACTTTGGGAGGCCAAGGTGAGCAGATCACCTGAGGTTGGGAGTTCGAGACTAGCCTGACCAACATAGAGAAACCCCGTCTCCACTAAAAAACATACAAAATTAGCAGGGCATGGTGGTGTGTGCCTGTGCTCCCAGCTACTCGGGAGGCTGAGGCAAGAGAATTGCTTGAACCCGGGAGGCGGAGGTTGCAGTGAGCCGAGATTGCGCCACTGCACTCCAGCCTGGGTGACAAGAGCGAAACTCCGTCTCAAAAAAACAAAACGAAACAAAAACAAACAAACGAAAAAACACCTACTGCCTCACTGAATTAAAGGCGTGTTCAGCAGTTTCTTTGTTATTTCAAAGAGTGACATCTGCTTCAGCAGGGTCAGTTTTTTTTTTTTTTTTTTTGAGACGGAGTCTTGCTCTGTCGCCCAGGCTGGAGTGCAGTGGCGCAATCTCGGCTCACTGCAAGCTCTGCCTCCCGGGTTCACGCCATTCTCCTGCCTCAGTCTCCGGAGTAGCTGGGACTACAGGTGCTCGCCACCAGGCCCGGCTAATTTTTTGTATTTTTAGTAGAGACGGGGTTTCACCGTGTTAGCCAGGATGGTCTCGATTTCCTGACCTCGTGATCCGCCCGCCTTAGCCTCCCAAAGTGCTGGGATTACAGGCGTGAGCCACCGCTCCTGGCCAGTTTAACTTTTAAAGAAACTGACAAAGTGGCTGTATTTCCAGCAGCAGTGTATGAGCATTCCAGTTCCTTTGTGTTCTCACCAATGTTTAGTATGGCCAGTCTTTTAAATTTTAGCTATTCTAATAGGCATGTAGCAGTATCTCATTGTGGTTTTGATTTGCATTTCCCTAATGATGAACGATGTTGAACATCTTTCAATGTGCTTATGTATCATCCATCTGTATTCTATGGTGAAATATCTGTTCAGATCTCTACATTTGTGTTAGACTATTTGTTTTCTTATTATTGAGTCCTTTGTATATTTATTTGTATATTTATTATTGAGTTCTTTGTATATTTTGGATAACAAATATATCTTCACCAGATATAGCTTTTGTAAATTTTTACTCCCAGTCTGGGATTTGTCTTTTTATTCTCTCGATAGTGTTTTTCTTTTTTTTTTTTTTTTTTGACAGAGTCTGTCTCTGTCACCCAGGCTGGAGTGCAGTGCCGCGATCTCGGCTCACTGCAAGCTCCGCCTCCCGGGTTCACGCCATTCTCCTACCTCAGCCTCTCCGAGTAGCTGGGACTACAGGCGCCCGCCACCACGCCCGGCTAATTTTTTGTATTTTTGGTAGAGACGGGGTTTCACCGTGGTCTAGATCGCCTGACCTCGTGATCTGCCTGCCTCGGCCTCCCAAAGTGCTGGGATTACAAGCGTGAGCCACCGCGCCTGGCCTCTGGATAGTGTTTTTCACGGGTCAGATTAATTTTTATATAAATCATTTATTTTATTTTTATTACGTAAAATTTTATAATTTTTAAATTTATGTTTAATTTCCTTTTTAAAAGGTAAATAAAATTTTAAGTGTAATGATGCAAAATTTTGTTTAAAAGTAAATGTATGTAACAGTGTTGATATAAACTAAAAAACTGAATAAGTAAGAAGGTAGTTGGTTATCACAGTAGAAGTGAAAAGCTTCCCCTTTCACCCTCTGAAGATTACCCGAAATGAATTGACCATACACAGATTAATAAGAGAAAGGGTATACAAACTTACTTAACCTGCAAAAACATGAGAGCTATACACAAAGTATAGGACTTGAAGATGGCTCAGATCTTAAACACACTCCTCATAGGCAATAGATATATAAACCCAGGATGCAGACATTATTTTGTAAATAATTTCCTTTGGAAGCCAGATGGGACAGACAAATTATGGGAAGGTGAGAGATGGAACTGCACAGGAAAAAAATTTGTCTTTATCACTTTAATCTTATCATTACTAGAGAATATTTATGAATATTTTAGAATAATATATTTTTAAGCCCAAACCTCACCAAATGTTTTTTCTAAAACAAATACTTTTTGTTGTTGTTTGTTTGTTTTTGATACTGTGTCTCACTCTGTCACCCAGCTGTGGAGTGCAGTGGTGCAACCATGGCTCACTGCAGCCTTGGCCTCCTGGGCTCAAGCGATTCTCCTACCTCAGCCTTCCAAGTAGCTGGGCTTCAGGCATGCGCCATCATGCCTTGGTAATTAAAGAAAAAAATAATTTTTTTTGAGACCAAGTCTCATTATGTCACCCTGGCTAGTCTTGAACTCCTGGACTCAACTGATCCTCATGCCTTGGCTTCCCAAATTATTGGGATTATAGGTGTGAGCCACAGTGCCTGACCACATATTTCTATACTTCACTGAAGAAAGGAAGGTGCTAGGAAAATTGGTTAAGAATTATTTTTTAAAAAGCTATTAGTAGTGTTTTATTTTATTTTATTTTTTAATGATTGATTGATTTTTGAGATTGAGATCTCACTATGTTGCCCAGGCTGGTTTCACATTCCCAAGTTCAAGCAATACCCCTGCCTCAGTCTCCCAAGTAGCTGGGATGACAGGTGTGTGTCACCATAGCCAGCTCCATTAGTAGTGTTTTTAACAATTGTGGGCCACTAAGAATATTTTTTTAATTAAAGGTTATTTTTTAAAAAGCACATTTGTAGAAAATTACTAGCATAATCTACCTAAAATAAATATACATATTGAAAAAAAGTTTGCTCTGAACAAAAAGAAATACATTCACCACACACACACACACACACACACACACACACAATGGAAGATTTTGAGACCAGGCAATAATTTCCACTCAATACAAAAACAATGCAATCCCAGAGCTGAATATTTAGGTGAAAAATATATCAGGAATGGGAGGCATTCAGGTTTAAATTTCATGTTCTGGTAGAGTTAGGACGTGAGTTTTCATTTAAAATATTCTTTATTTTTTTTTCTACTATTGTGGTTTCTGTATTGTTACTATACAATTTGTAAACTAAATAGTAAAGGAGAGAAAAGTGATTTTCAAAGGAGCTGGCTTGGGAACAGGTACTATTCTGGGAAGATGAAAAGTTTCATTTAATGACTGGTACCTGTGCTACTCAGGTTATTTTGACTGTTAACCTTTTAGCAAGAGGTTTTTCTTTTAAAAGACATCCTTTAATATTTGGGGAGCTAGTGCAATAGTACACATTGGGGCCCACATACCACATGCCAAATATTTAAAAGGCATATTTCTAGCTAACCACTGTACATACATATATTTTTTCTCTCTTATTTTCTTATTTTAGTTTTTTTCCTTGTCAACAATTTAATTTTATATCCACACATATCTTCTATCATCCCACTTTGACAAATAATATTGTACCTTCAAAATGATGTGGAAGGCTAGATTGGAATTTAGAACCATAGAACCTTGTAATTGTACAGGCAAGGTTCTTCCTGGGAAAAAATAAAACAGGAAGAAAAGGCTGGGCAGCCTCTGGTTCAGGCAGGAAATTCGGGAGTCCCTTATAGCAGCATCTCTAGTACTTGGGAACCGAACAGACTTCTCGGCCTATGAGGCTGGACTGGGCCCTTCTGGAGAACACGACAGAGAAGTTACCTACTGCCTTTGCCCCCAGGGCCCAGGCAACACTTTTACCCTCCATTGCTTGTTTCCGAAGTTAAGGGGAGGAGTCAATGTTTTGTCTAGTGACCTCGACAGAAAAAGTGTACTCCTGCAACCACTCCTTTGTTACTTTCCTTCTTCCTGAATTGCCAGGACCCACTCCTCCTGCATTTGACTGGCTCTGCGCACTGATGTGATAGTCAGGAGATTTTTGGGAATTGTGGCTTCTAAAAATGTACACCCGACTCTACCCACAGCTGGCCCTGTGAACCTACACACCTGCTCCACTGTGTCTCCTTCTCATAGAGACACTCTTCCTGCTGAGTCTCTGCCCTCTGCTCCTAGATCCAAATGGCATCTCCTACCCTTCCCTGTATGGCTTAACCTAGGGAAACTCTTTCCCAGAGGAGTCAAGTAAGGAGACGGTGGCTGAGCTTCTTACAGATTTAAAGGAGACATCCTGGAATTTAGGAGTCCGTCCTTCCTTTCTGTCTCCCTGGCAGCTGCTGCTGCTGCTCGAAGTTTAGCTTTGTCTCTTATCCAGCTCAGAATGTTGCTGGTCCTGATGGCATCTGCTTAGCTGTATTAGTACGTTCTTGCATTGCTATAAGGAAATACATGATAAATACCTTTAGTTGGCTCAGGGTTCCATAGGCTATACAGGAAGCATGGTGGTTTCTGCTTCCGGAGAGGCCTCAGGAAACTTTTACTCAAGGTGCAGGGCAAAAAAAAAAAAAAAAAAAGCTACCAGCACAGCACTGTGAGGCTCTGATCCCTGAGCTAACTTCATATTATTACCGCTACAGCAAGCGTCGGTGAGAATATAGATATATTTCTTTTTTTTTCTTTTGAGATGGAGTCTTGTTCTGTCCCCCAGGCTGCAGTGCAGTGGCACGATCTCGGCTCACTGCAAGCTCCGCCTCCCGGGTTCACGCCATTCTCCCGCCTCAGCCTCCCGAGTAGCTGGGACTACAGGCGCCCGCCACCGTGCCCGGCTAATTTTTTGTATTTTTTTAGTAGAGACGGGGTTTCACCGTGTTAGCCAGGATGGTCTCGATCTCCTGACCTCGTGATCCGCCCCCCTCGGCCTCCCAAAGTGCTGGGATTACAGGCTTGAGCCACCGCGCCCGGCCGATATATTTCTTATGTGAGTACACAATTTACAGAAGAGGAACTACCCTCCCAAACCAAAACAAAATGTCATAATTTTAATTTACCAGCAAACCTAGGTTGGTTCTGTGAAATGATCTCATTTGCTGAGTTTTAAAATTGACTAAATTTCCCAATTTCCAAATGAAAATATTTAGTTATCTTGTCTTGCTATGTGTTTTTGGTTAATATGATGATTAATTGTTGGTCTATTACTTAATATATTCCATGATTGTTGATATGGATTATAAGGACTCATAAAGTAGTTTTCAGATGTCTTTAATTTCTTTACTTAGTGTAGATCCTATAAATGGATTAGGAGTATTCTACTAACTCCCATGTATTCAGAAATCGAATTGGAGTGGTGAATTCTGTTTGAGGTAACAAGGGATATCAAAGGAAAAAAAATAATTTTGTGACTATGTCTTCTATACGTAAATTTTTCAGGCATCTTTACCAATGGCTTATACTAAAGACATTTTCTGGATCATGGGTGATAGACAGAAGACATGCGGATAAGTGGCATTGTGTACACTACTGCATTTAATCATCTGGTTTATTTTGAAACTTTTATTTCTCTTAAGGTTGTTTTATTAACCAGTACATCACCAGGTTAACAGTCTCTGGAACACTAAACTTACCAGAAAATACTTGTTGATTGATTTAACAAGAAAACAACATTAGAAAACAGTGGTGGCTTGTTTTTGTCTGTTGCAGTATCTTGGAGAGTAAGCCTAACTCTTTAATTTTGGCCAAAGATATAAAGAAAGATATAAAGCAATCTTTGGCCAAAGATATAAAGATATAAAGAAATACCTGAGAAACACCTTTAATTGGCTCATGGTTCCATAGGCTATACGGGAAGCATGGTGTTTCTGCTTCTGGGGAGGCCTCCAACACTTAGTGGCAGGGTAGTTTTGAAGAAGTCATGATAAGATGGTTGTTACAATTAAATGAAATAATCAAAGTGGAAGAGCTTAGTTAGCTGTCTTCCTTAAATGAATACTGGCAAGTAAGAGTGTGATTGATTTTCCTATCAGTCAGGACTCACCCCTTGAAGCTATAGGAGGGTAAACCTCTGAAGACCACACAATTTAGGGAATACTAACACCTCAAAAAACTTTGTAAACTTCCTTCCTTCCTTCTTTTCTTCCTTCCTTCCTTCTTTTCTTCCTTCCTTCCTTCTTCTCTCTCTCTCTCTCTCTTTCTTTCTTTCTTTGTTCATTTTTGAGACAGAGTCTTGCTCATTTTTGAGACAGAGTCTTGCTCTGTCACTCAGGCTAGAGTGCAGTGGCTGGATTATGGCTCACTGCCACCTTGACCTCCTGGGCTCAAGCAATCCTCTCACCTCAGCCTCCCTAGTAGCTGGGACTATAGGTGTGCTCAGCCAAATTTTTCTTTTTTTTTTTTTTTTTTGTAGAGACAGGGTCTCATCATGTTGCCCAGGCTGGTCTTGAACTCCTTGGATCAAGCAATCCTGCTGCCTCAGCCTCCCAAAGTGCTGGATTACAAGCATGATCCACTGTGCCCAGCCTTAAGTTTTTTTTCATACAAGAGGAAAGAATTTGGGAAAGTAGGTGTGTGTGTGTGTTGGTTAGGGAGCCAACACATTTTTCTGCAAAGCTTGAATTCTGTGCCTCAGTTTTTCACTTTGTTATGTGCAAAATAAAATCCTATCCTGCTATAGATTTAAACCTGTGAGCTGATCCTACTCAAAACCTGATTCAAACTTTGCGTAGATCTTTGTCTCTCTAAGGCATAAGAATAAATTCTTCTGGTTTCCTTCCCTCAGAAAAACGGACTTGGACTTCCCACAAGCCTTCCAGAAAGAACTCACCTGCCTCATCTGCCTGAATTACCTCATAGACCCCATCACTATAGGCTGCGGGCACAGTTTCTGTAGACCCTGCCTCTGCCTTTGCTGGGAAGAAGCCCACACTCCTGCCCTGCATGCAGGGAGCTGTCACAGCAGGAAGATTTCAACCAATGTTCTTCTGAAGAATCTAGTGTCCATTACCAGAAAAACCAGTCTCTGGCAGCTCCCGAGCTCTAATGAACAAATGTGTGGGATCCACAGGGAGACAAAGATGTTCTGTGATGTGGGCAAGAGCCGGCTCTGTTTTCTGTGTTCTAACTCTCAGGAACACTGGGGCACAGAAACACTGGCCCACTGAAGGGGCAGCTAAGGAACACTGTAAGTGATGACTCTGAGAGCACTTTGAAAGCTGGAGGGCAGCACAGGTAAAGAGATTAGGAGGAAGATGAAGAGCATGAGGATTAATCTATTCTTTACTGAGTGTCATGTACTGCCTAGGTATCAGTGATATAACTGTTGTCCTGCTATCAAATCTACTGATAAGTGGCTCATTTAACTTATATGCACTCATCACAATGCAAGAAATCCTCTGACTGCTCCTACCATCATGGCCCCTAGCCATGATATGGCTTGTCTCCACAGTAGCAGAAACTGATCGAGTCCCTATATTAGGGATAAGTGGCATATATATATATATAAATAAATATATAAAAATATATATGTAAATATATATACTTTTATATTTTTTTATATAATCTATAATTTTTATATGATATATAAAATACATCATATAAAATATAAAATACATCATATAAAATATAAATATATATACTTATACAATATATATTATATATTTATGTATATTTATATATAATATATATTTTGTATAAAATATAAATATACAAATATTTTAATATATGTTTATATATTATATATATAAATTGTATATTAATTTTGTACCCTCTGTAGAGATAATTATTTTTGTTTCTATGTCCATCCATAATAAAATACTATGTCTGCCCATAATAAAAATACTAGTGGAAAATAGGAATTATAATCATATAAGAGATAAAAGAAAATCTGTTAGTATCAATATATTAATACATATATATGGTGTTTGTTTTTACAGGGTTTAGTAAAAGGCATTCTAGTTTTCTAAACTATTTCCACGTTACAGTATATTTACTTTTCTCTCTTTCATGATTGGAAAGAGTGCAACAATATACATCCTTATACAATCATCCTTGATTACATCTAAGGGAGTTTCTGCAGTAGTAAAATTACAGGGTTAATATATTCATATAGGTATTACAGGGTAATGAAACAACATTCCGAATTCTTTCATCATTGAAGCCCAATTTGATCCTAATCCAGGTAGCCACTCTAATTAATGCAATTAACTCAGATACATAAATATATACATATATATGTATATGTCTGCATGTGTGGATGCACTTAAATGGTTTTAAATACCATCGACTTTTCCTCTCAAACAGTATTTTTGTTGAGAATGAGGTATATTCACTAGTTCATCAAAAATATTTTTTTTTTTTTTGAGACGGAGTCTCGCTCTGTCGCCCAGGCTGGTGTGCAGTGGCACAATCTCGGCTCACTGCAAGCTCCGCCTCCCGGGTTCACGCCATTCTCCTGCCTCAGCCCTCTCTTAGTAGCTGGGACTACAGGCGCCCGCCACCACGCCCGGCTAAATTTTTTTGTATTTTTAGTAGAGACGGGGTTTCACTGTGGTCTCGATTTCCTGAACTCGTGATCCGCCCGCCTCGGCCTCCCAGAGTGCTGGGATTACAAGCGTGAGCCACCGCGCCCGGCCCATCAAAGACATTTTAAAAATTCTTAGATGATTACATTTGTTGCAGTGACTAGCTGGATTAGAATCAGATTGGGTTTAAAACGATGAAAGAATCTGGGAGAGGGGGCAGAGTGTTAGTTGTTAATTAGCACATGGATCAAAGGAGAGCATTGATGTGTTTAGAAGCCACAACATTGACAGAATAAAAAGCCAGACCTAACAAATCCAATTGTAAATCTCTTTACTATGGTATTTCCTGCCATTTCTGCTTCATAACACACAACTTGACCACTTTGTGGTGGTATCTGCAGTATTCTATTTTAGTCTAAATAGCATTTTCTGTCAAATTCATTCTGTTTCTCTCTCCTTCATCTTCCCTCCCTTCTTCCTTCCAGCTGTATTTTTTCACTAGAGAACACTAGTAGAATGTTCTCCCAAATTTCAGATTTCACATACACATCTGTAAAATAACATTATGGAGACACATTTTAGTTGCTACTGAGTACTTGGTTGTTTTCATAAGTTCACAGCATTACCAGTGTCCTCCAAAAAACAGTTTCCCATTTCCATAGCTAATCTCATCATTGACTCTGCCATCCAAGTTTATTCTATGCTAATCTAAAAGAGTCTGGAAAAATACTTAAAATACACTTTAAGAATTCATCATGCACATGTGTTGTATTTTATTTTATATATGTTCGAATGAATATCTTTCTCCACTAATGGTTTGCATTTCAATTCTTGTATCATGTTTTTTGAAACACAGAAGTCATCATTAATATAAAACAACCAATTTTTTTATTATTAATTTTTGTCCTGGTTAAGAAATCCTTATGAGAATATTGTATCATGTTCCCCTTATCTTCAGGACCTGAATCTATTTGGAAATGACTGCGCATGGTTTGATGGAGGAGTCAAAATCTAGTTACTTAAAAAAAATTCAATTAATCCAGCATTGGTCTGACCACCTTGTATATTTCAATGTAGAAGAGCATACTAATAATGCAGGATTATTTATATATGTGGTGAGAATTGGAAAATGAAGTCCAACATGGAAGGTCAAATAATATTAACTCAAAGGATGGATTAGTACAATGAAACACGATGGATAAGTGCAATATAGTTAGACAAAGAGAAAGAAAGACAATATTTCCCAGTTATCATTGAGACTTCACTCCAAGTTTTTGCATGAAGCAAAAGATCTCGACTCCTTCCACTGATTTTAACTTCATTCAGACATGTCTGTCATCTATTATTTCACTCAGCGACAGTCAGAAGTGAAGAAAAAAGAAAACAGAGAATATATTTTATGCCACGATCATGAATAATGATTTTTCAAAAATTGATTAATAAAGAACCAATACATATACTTTTAGTGTTTTTACCACACTTAATAGTAACACAATAAATGAGTTTTAATAACATTAGTATGCAATTCAAGACATAAAACAGAACCTATTTGTCCTGTTTGAAGACACAAGGAAGAGGGCTTCCTGGGATAAAGGAGTTCGCACAGCAGGTGAACACATTTCTGATTTGTCTCTGGTCAGAGGTGAATACAGCAAAAGATAGGCCTGAGAGGAGGTGAGAAGGAGCAATTAGGGATGGTGTATATAGGGGAGCTTTGATTAACATCAACAAAGCTCACAGTTCTAGCTTCACAATCCAGGAATAATCCTACGTGCCTGGTAGGTCTTGGGACATATTGCAGTGTAATTGGGGAGGTGGTAAAGAGACTGCACTGAATGTCGTTCTTAACACAGCCAAGACTAAAGAGTCCCTCCTCTCCATATATATTGCCATTCTGATTCTTCCCTTTCCAATACTTATTACAGACACCAAAAGCCCAATTCCAAGAGTCCCCCACATGGACCTCCCAGTAATATTTGTCGGAGGTGAAAGTCTGAGCACCCCATGCAAGAAAACTTGTAGGTGTTGCAGTGATATGGGGCGCATTTTGACGGTCACATCCAATACAAATGCTTCTCAAATCTCCGTATTGAAAGATATGACTGTTGGCTTCATTATGATGCAGAGTAATATCCACTGCAAAATAAATAAATAAATAAATAAGAAAGAAAGAAAACATGCATAGACATGTGTAAAGAAGCAAAAATTTTTCTATCAAGAAGTTAATTTACCAGGAAATGTAAAGTCACAAGGACACTTTTGCTTGTAACTTCTAATAAAGTATAGAGATGATTAATATTATCTACAAGACAAAATGCTAACCACAGATATTAAAAATGTTTTGAAAACTTACATACTGAGAGCCAAATGTAAGACCAACTTCTTTCAATCCAATTTTCAAAGCAAAATTTGCACATTATATGCCCTAAATGCTATGCTGTTATCAAGATCATTATTTAGAAATGTTTCTTTTTTTTTTATTATTATACTTTAGGTTTTAGGGTACATGTGCACAATGTGCAGGTTTGTTACATATGTATCCATGTGCCACGTTGTTTTGCTGCACCCATTAAGTCGTCATTTAGCATTAGGTATATCTCCGAATGCTGTCCCTCCCCCACTTCCCCCACCCCACAACAGTCCCCGGAGTGTGATGTTCCCCTTCCTGTGTCCTTGAGTTCTCATTGTTCAATTCCCACCTATGAGTGAGAACATGCGGTGCTTGGTTTTTTGTCCTTGCGATAGTTTACTGAGAATGATGTTTTCCAGTTTCATCCACGTCCCTACAAAGGACATGAACTCATCATTTTTTATGGCTGCATAGTATTCCATGGTGTATATGTGCCACATTTTCTTAAAGAAATGTTTCTTATTTTTAAAAACTAGTGGTGTCATTTTGGAAAGAATGTGAAGATTTTCACTTACTCAAGAACTGCTCTAGATAACTGGATAAAAATCCATAAGTACATGTCATAAGTGATAATTTAAAGCAGATTTCTGCAAAATCTTTGACCAGTCTCTCTGTGGCCCTCCATGCTAGCTCAGGGCTGAAGCTGGATTTTAGACTTAACATGTAGCTTTTCATATTGCAATTAAACTGAACTTTTTGTTTGTAATTTTACTTGTATTCACAAAATGATTTCTTCTTTTTATTTTTACCCATTAATTTTTTTGGAAATATGTAATTATGTCCATTTAAAAAATTTAAAAAGCCCAAGAATCTCCAGTAAACTATATTCCCCAAAAGAGCAGTTCTTAGCTGTTCAAATGAATACACTAAAGAAATGTAAAATTTTGTATTTAACGTTAAATAGCTCACCTTCATTCTGAGCATTGTTCCATTTGCTCCATTTTTAAATTTGCTACACTACTCCTTTTTCCCATTACATTACTCAGTACATATGAGGCCATAATGTGTTTTTCATTATCTTTCAAACTTAATGCTATAAATCTGACTATACAGACACAGATACAAAAGTGTTGCATGATTATATTGTTCACTTATGCCTATAAAGAAGTAAAATACTTGGGCCGGGCGCGGTGGCTCACGCTTGTAATCCCAGCACTTTGGGAGGCCGAGGCGGGCCGATCCCGAGGTCAGGAGATCGAGACCACGGTGAAACCCCGTCTCTACTAAAAATACAAAAAATTAGCCGGGCGTGGTGGCGGGCGCCTGTAGTCCCAGCTACTCGGAGAGGCTGAGGCAGGAGAATGGCGTGAACCCGGGAGGCGGAGCTTGCAGTGAGCCGAGATTGCGTCACTGCACTCCAGCCTGGGCGACAGAGCGAGACTCCGTCTCAAAAAAAAAAAAAAAAAAGAAGTAAAATACTTGATAAAGGGTGAAAATTACCTATGTGATCCTAACAATAATAATATTTAGATAGTGGGAGTGCTGCCTATGGGTGGAGACTTACCTCGGAATTTGTTGGGCCTGTCCCTCAGTCTGGTGATGGGCCCTGCCCTGAGCTCTAGATTCAGAGGCTGGGGCATGTGCAGCAGAACGCACTCACTCCTGCAAGGAAAAACCTGCAGTTACAATATCTACAGCCATAAAATAAATAAAAATCGCTATTTGTATTTAAAAGACATTTCATGAGAATCCTTTGAACCCACAAATTTGATAATTCAAAAATTATTACTTCCTTTTTGAAATTAATTTCTATTTACAGTTTCTGAATTGTAAAGCATAGTGGAAGAATCTGAGTCAGAATTCAGTCTGATCTTTCTTTTTTTTGCCCCAAATGTGTAAGGTTCCTTAGCCTTATGGCCTTGAGAATATTTAGAAATGAAATTCTTCTGAGTTCCACTTCTTGGCAGACTCCCCTGACATCTTTGTCTGAAATAGCGGGGTTCTGGGGAGGCTGCTGCATGTGCTGCTTCCTTTTCGAGATAAAGGATGTGAAACTTGTTCTAGGCAGCGAGACCTGTCTTTTAGAAATAAGCTTCCCTAGAGACTTATAAAGTTCTAACACTCAACAGTTTTTCAATCTATTTTTCAGAACTGTTAACTGATATGTATACAGGTACGAACAACAAATCATCAACTTTTTCACTGCTAAAATACTTCCCCCACTTCTCTCCTGCTTCCTCTGGTGACTTTCTCACCATCCACAAAACAAAACTTCCATCTTTCACTTATGCAGGCTTTTAAGCAATAAAACAAAATCAGAAATAAACATGTTTTTAAAAAAATTTTATTTCACTATTTATTTACGTATTTATGTGTTTATTTACTTAGTGGTCTTGTCTTTTCTGGTGTGAGAATGAAAGTAGATGCAAAAAAATAAAGTAGTATCTTAATCACTTATGCCATGACTTTGGTAGAGCCTGCTTTGATATTCGTGGAAACTGAAAGAACATATGCTAAAATCTGGTACATACTCACCTGTATAATATGTCTCCAAAAGCCTGTAAAAAAAAAATAGAAAGATTTAGTGCAGTTCACAAGATGCATTTTTCATTAAGTTCAGTGTGAAATTTGAAGTCAGTTTCTCAAGATATTATTTCCCTACCATCTTCTCTTCTGCAAAGCATTTTCTATTTCTTCTGTAATGAAAAACCCAGTCAGTCGTATTGTCACTAATTAATGTCCTGGGAAAGTCTGAGTCTTGAAGACATTCTCTAAAGAAGTGAAGGGAGAAGAGGCCCAGAGATCCTATGCTCCATGGTAACCTCGAATAACCTACTCAGTCATCTTTCCCAGAACCTATTACCCAAATGAGTGGATCCTAAAATAATATTAATGTGAGCCTAGATCCCCAGAACTTCTGATCTTGCCATGTACTCAAATTAACCTAAATGTAAATGAATCACTCACTATTTTATACATGTTTGACAACCCAAAATATATTATTGACTTAGTTGGGGAATAGTTATTGGGGCTGTTACCTTGACCATTCCACAAAGTTTTGTGGCTGGTGGATAAAGTAGGAGGGACCTTTGGCCTGGTAGAATCCTTTGGCAGGGCTATACTCTCCCAATAAAGTAGCATTAGTTATGCAAATGTGTTCTTGGAAACACATCATGGAAATAGAGATGGATTTCAGCCATGAGGAAAATACTTATACATGTGAACAGTCAAAAACCTGAAACCACATTGTGAATTTGTACCTGAAGTAGCTCCACATCTGGTTTATGACACATTTTCATCAGCTCCTCATGTGTTCCTCTTAAAATCTCCCTCCTATGAGCCATTTTGGCTTTACTTAAATGAAGTTGATGAAAAATATCTTTCGCCTTCTTTTTAGCATCTCCAAATTATGTTTTTCTTCTTCATGATGAAATGCAGGCATCTTCTGATACTCAGTTCTAATTGCTTCTAGCCTTACATTCACATAATCCTGCAGTGATAATGGGTTAGTCAAAAGAGAAATGCATTTATCCATCTCCTATTAAATCTCACTGATTCCTTTTGTCTCTCGAACATCCAATAGTTTAAACCTCAGTCTTGCCAGTTCTTAGAATCCACAAAATTTTTTCCTTTCCTTTCTTTCTGCATAAAGATGTATCTGACCAATTACATTAAATTTATTCAAGATAATGTGTTTTCTAAGATAGTTGGAAATAAAAAAAACGCAATTTGAATTTCTCTGTTCCAACCCATATTTATGGAAAACTAGTATAGAGCTATAGTTACTAGAAAGGAAATAATTATTTCTATTTCTGAGATACGCAACAAGTTGCTTAAACTCATTATATGTGAAATGACCTTAGAGTAACATATCCAGCTAAATGCATTTCACGCAGCAAAACTTATCCTAATAAGGCTGCATTTATGATCTGGCCATCTTTGTCTCTCTGAATTCATTTCCTTCCATTCTTTTTCTAAGTCATCCCAATCTGAAACATAGACTTCTTTGTGGTTCCCCAGGCCTCCAAATATACACAAACTCAAAATTACTGCATATGCTGTTCTCTCCAACTAGAATTTTACACACACACACACACACACACAAACACCCATATACATATACATATACACACACTCATGGCCCACATATATATCCATACATACTTTCGTGCTCCCCTTCCTCTTCAAAACTTCGTTCAATTTGAATTTTTCAGTGAGTCTTTTTTCTGACCACCCTATTTAAAACTCAGACACTAATCTCCCGTTTCTGGCCTCTATTGTCCTTTTCTACTTCCCTGCTTGATTATTCTCCAACAAAGAACCTACCACACTCGAACACATCACATATTGCACATATTTGCATGTTGACCATTTGCCTCTCTCATTTGGATTGTACAATTTGTGAGGACAAAGATGCTTTCTTTCTTCTATACTAGCAAATTTTATAATTTAATATTCAACAGAGACTAGGTTCTTATGAAATACTTTTCGACACACTAATATTAGCTATCATACCCTCAAAGTATACATCCACAAAGAGAAAATCATTTTTAATGTTTTTCTGAAGTCCTCAGATTTCTCCTTACATTTAGATACTAGTTCCCATATTTTGGGCATGTTTCTATGTCTCCCTGAAGACACAAATCCATATTTCTCACCACTTTTCTCATCATATGTTATGTATTATTCAGTATTAATTCATTGAGATTCTTAATTTCATGGTTTCCCTAGATTTCCCCTAACACTCTTTCTGTCTCAAATTTTCCATACAATTCTAAATACCACTTGTCCACCAGCATTCAGATTAATGCTGACCCAGGCTCAGAAGGTTCACTTGAGCTTTCTATGACTGCCAAATAACTCTTATGTCCAGCATTTATCCAACCAGCACATATAGAATGCTGTGAGATGGCCCAGTTTCTTGTATCTGTTGGTGTATAGCTACAGGTTTGTATGAAAACAACCAGCACACTTTGGGTAACATCAATGATTTTGTTAGAAATCCCATCTAACAGTCATACTATTCTACATAAGAAATGAGGCCACTTTTTCTCAATGTTTTCTTTTTTTTTTTTATATTGACTCCCAGAAACTTTACAGTTTGATATCAAGTCCCTATTTTAAGACTCACCCATTTGCCCACCATAAGTTGCTGAGAAGGTAGAGTAGTACAGGACTAACCTTCCAGTGGCTGGTTCTGGTGGTTTCCACGTTCAGGTTTCTCTGATTTTCACATGCTTTTTCCCATAAAGACTGCATTTTCTTTAAAAGCTTCTCCTGCAAAAGGGCCATAAATTGAAGCACCAGTGAAGACAATAAAGTAACATGCAGACAGTTTCATAGGGAGGGGGCCAGAATGAGAGACAAGTAAGTCCCTAGTAAATGGCATTTCTTCGGTTTCCCTTCTTCTTCGTCAAATCTCAGAGGTTTGAAGCTAAGAAAGCCCCAAAGAGAGTTGCTTAAAGGGACTCAGAGTTGGCTTCACCCAGTCTCCAAGAACATAGACCCACAGGAATTTCATGTGTTCTTTATAGAAATAGACCTTCAGAGGCATCACTTACCCGGCGTTCCTCAGCAGCCCACTCAATGGGACAGTGTCTGTGATCCCGGTGCTCCTGAGAGCTGGAGCACAGCGAACAGAGCAGGCTCTTGCCCACTTCACAGAACATCTTCTTTGTCGCCCTGTGAGTGCCACACATTTGCTCCTCAGAGCTCAGGAATAGCCAGAGACTGGCTTTTCTGGCAAGGGAAGCCATCTTCTTCCATGGAATGTTAGTTTTGAGGTTTCTCTGCTTCTGCTGTGTTGTCTTTATGCATTGAAAGCACCGAGTAAGAATTGGGATGTCTTGCCAGCTGAGGTAGAAACAGGGCCTGCAAAAGCTGTGCCCACAGTCTATGGTGACCGGGTCTATGAAGTAGTTCATGCAGATGGGGCAGGTGCGTTCCCTCTGGAAGACTTGAGAGATTCCAGAATTCATGTTTCTGAAGAAGAAAGAGGAACATGTCATTTTGGGGTCTGGGTTGATGAAAAGCTTCTGAACATGTGGAGATAAGTGATAGCTATAGTTTCTTCTCTTGACAGTGTTCATTAAAGCACAGCAAACTATTTCTTCTGTAACAAAAATAAAAATCTCACACAGAGAGAGTCTCCCGGCTTTATAGTAGATATTACTGACTAGATGACTCACAACCCCTTCTACTCCTAGTTCCTGTCTGTAACATAATACTAATCTCTTCAATTTCCCATTTTCTGAATGTGGATCTGGAAATTGGGTTTGATTCTAAGTGGCCTAGAATAAATTGTAGTTGTTCCTATTCTTCTTTCACGTAAGTGCTGAATGAGTATGAAAGAGCGGGAAAAACTGCCTTGGCCAAAGAAATATGAGAAGTTGGCTAGAGGGACCTATGATATATTTTTAGAGAGAGACACAACAGTGGGGCAGCAAACCACCATGGTACATGTTTACCTGTGTAACAAGCCTGCACATCCTGCACATTTATCTCAGGACTTAAAATAATATAAAATTAAAGTAAAATAAAAAACCAAAACCAAAACAAAACAGAAAAACCAATCAACCAACCAAATAAACAAATAAAAAACAGCGATTAAACCAATTTAGGTTGAATAGAAGAGAAAACATAATGAAAGATATTGGGACTTTTTATTTTCTTGTGGATTAAATTAACTTCTAGGGATACCCAAACTCTGAACTAACATATAGTAGGATTTTTGTTAAACTTAAAGAGGTGTAATTATATTTCTACAGTGTGATGGTGAATTTTCGGTATGAGTCTGACTGGATTAACCAACACCTAGGGAACTGGTGCAGCATTGTTTCTGGGTGAGTCTATGAAGGTGTTTCCAGAGGAGAGAGACATGTGAGTTGGTGAGCTGAGTGGGACCATCATCCCTCAATGTGAGTGGGCACCATTCAATCAGCTGGTAGCTCAGATAAAAGGAAAAAGCCAGAGAAAAGGCGATTTCATCTTTCTTTCTCCTGAAGCTGGTTCTGAGGCTTTCAGCCTTGAGCTCAGTCAAGATACCAGTATCCTCAGAACATCAGCTTAAAGACAGCCTATACTGGAACTGCTCAGACTCCATAATCAAGCAAATGAATTTTCCTGATGAATTCTCTCTCATGTAGAATCATGTGTAGCTTGAGGACAGATATGTGTTCTGAGAAATGTGTAAGGAGGTTTTATTTATTTACTTTTTGAGATGGAGTCTCTCACTCTGTCACCCAGGCTGGAGTGCAGTGGTGCAATCTCGGCTCACTGCAACCTCTGCCTCCTGGGTCAAAGCAAGTCTCCTGCCTTAGCCTCCTGAGTACCTGGGATTACAGAAATATGCCACTACACCCAGCAAATTTTTTCTTTTTTTCTTTTTTTTTTCCAGTAGAGATGAGGTTTCACCATGTTGGCCAGGCTGGACTTGAACTCCAGGCCTCAAGTGATCTGCCCACCACGGCCTCCAAAAGTGCTGGGATTACAGGCATGAGCCACTGCACCTAGCCAGGTGGTTTTATTGTTTTGACATGACAGAATATACTTACACAAACCTAGATGGTATAGCCTGCTACACACCTATGGTATACAGTACATTCTATTGCTCCTAGGCTACAAAACTCTACAGCATGTTCTGTACTGTATACTGTAGGCAATTGTAACACAGTGGTAAGTGGTAATTATTTAGTATGTAAACATATTTAAATACAGAAAAGGTACAGTAAACATACTGGTATTATAATCTTATGAGACCACCATGTGTGGTTTGTGGTTGACTGAAATGGCGCATGAATGTATCTCTACATGTATACATATACATCCTATGATTCTGTCTGTCTGGAGAGCCCTGACTAATATATAAACTATGGTCTTTGGCAATTTTAAGTCCTTTTCTTTACTCTCTTTTATTGGATAACACTGCTGAATTTTAGTGAAACAAATGAAAAATCTTAGAATTATAAATATTCTCCAGAGGTCATCTAAGTCATTTTAAGGAATTTTTCATAGTTTAATAAGATTAAGACTCAAGTGAGATGGCAACCACCGTCACGTATCAAATTAGGTCTTATATATTTATTTGGTCAAAAAATTGTGTTTTGATTTCCAAACTAGGATGTTTTGGGGAGCTTTCTCATTTTTTTAAGTTTCACTATTTTGCATCTCTCATCATTACCTTACTAATTTAAAGTTATGTCTAAAAGCTGAATGAATTAATTAACATTCATTAACATCTTCTCAATTCAATTGTATAATATTAATACCCTCATTACACATATATTTACACACATCTGTGTGTACATACATGTATAAATATCAACTCCATATGTTCATTATGCATATATATCTGTTGCAGCAAACACTAGATATTTAAATTTTTTCCAAAGGATATTGAAGAATGATAGAAAACACAAAATAATAACAATTAGTATCCTCATAATTCATAAAATCTATAGTAAGAATATGAATTACAAATGGTATCATTGTGTAGATTTAAAATAATGAGATATTTTTAACACTCTAATTTATTATTTTGTAAAGGAAAGAAGATATAATTTTATCAATACAAGTTTCACCCACCACTGGGTTCTTTGAATGGTTCCCACAATGATTCTTTGAGAGATAATTCTGTTAAGTACCCCTCAAGGTCAGGAGCTCATTCACTGCAGTACTGAATTTCAGAGGTCACCAAAATACAGCTCCCTCTAAGTGCGCTCCTTCTCCTTTGAAGAAAACTGAGCTTGTCTCTTCTATGTCCTTTTATAAGAACCTGTGAAGACCACACCCACCTCTTTAAGTGGGTGGAGTATTGAGAAATGTTGAGAATAAGATGATTAGGTTTATGCAGTATTCAGATCACACCTTTGCACTGCTGATTAAATTATCATCACTTCTTAAAAAACCGTAACTGAAATGAATCATATGTAACATAAATTCTTTCAGATTAGACATACACTAGAAATTAACTAAGATGCATTTTTTATTGTTTATTGAGTTTCATCCAAGATACAGGCATTCCTCTAAGGGTGCATTTATTTATTCTAGAGAAACTGCCTCCTTGTGGAGTGCAGCGGTACAATCATAGCTCACTGCAGCCTTGAATTCCAAGGCTCAAGAGATCCTCCTGCTTCAGCCTCCCAAGTAGCTAGGACTACAGGCTCACACCATCCCACCTGGCTAATGTTTTTTAAGACTTTTCATAGAGTCAGGGTATGGCTCTGTAGCCCAGGCTGTTCTTCAACTTCTGTCTTCAAGCCATCCTCTGGTCTTGGACCTCCAAAGTACTTGGGAGTACAGGCATAAACCACCTCGTCCAGCCTTAAATGCTGCTTTAGTACCTTTATAGGATATTCGGAGAGAAGTCCAACAGGAAGATAAAACTTTTTTTTGTTTTCTACCACTCTAAGAGAAATCACTGACTAACCAAATAACTCTACTAATTTGAGGTCTCTTGTTGAATTTACAAAACTTTGCCAATCTCATGGGTGAAATATGAGTTATTATTTTAATGCTTTTCTCCACATGGTGCATGATTTTCTACCATGACTAGAAATGCAATATAGTAATTAATTTGGGGATTATAAACAAGTTTTAGGACATAGGCTAATTCACAAATACAGAATCCAAATGATAGGGATGGACTATATTTTTCTTTCTATAACAAATATTTTTGTTGTCATGTGACAATTTAAAAAAGAAAAGAGATTTCAGAAGTGGCTACTCAAATATTTTCTGACAGAGGAATTCTTTGCCAATAGCCCCCACAAGACTTATATTCATGAGTGTCAGAACAGTGAAGACAAATCTATCATCCTTATGTCTGTCAAGGTTCAAAAAGTCTGTCAAGGTTCAAAAATCAAAGCAGAACCCATAATATATATGTATACTTAGGGAGATTCACATATGAATAAGTGCAAGGAATTGGTTTCCACAGTTGATGGGCTGCCTGAGCAAGTATGAGATCCCTGTTAAAGTCAGTTAGGAAGAAAAATCCTCAGCTGGCTGGATCCCAATGGTCACGATTCAAAGCTTTGGTCCAAAGTCAGTAGGGGGCAATTGGGAGTCCCATTTGCTATTTTAAATGTTTTTGAAGGAATGCCTATGTCTTTCTTTAAGGGACTTTCACTGATGAAGTCAGGCTTACCTGGGTACACTTGCTAGATACAGGAGTAGGACCTTTGGTTACATCTGCAAAATACCTTCCCAGTAGGTCCTACGTGTTTCATTGAATAATAATAAGAAAGTTTGTCTGTGCCACAAAGCCCAGTTTCATTCTCCTACATGTGGCTTGCCAATTATCCCAGCACCATTTGTTGAATAGGGTGTCCTTTCCCCACTTTATGTTTTTGTTTGCTTTGTCGAAGATCAGTTGGTTGTAAGTAATTGTAGGTTCATTTCTGGGTTCTCTATTCTGTTCCACTGGTCTATGTGCCTATTTTTATACCAGTACCATGCTGTTCTGGTGATGAATAAAGGCCTGGAGTATGGGGATGTAATGCTCAGGGGCCAGACAGTCGGGTGCAGCAGCACAGCCTCATCCAGCAATTCGAGAGGGGATAGGAAGAGAGAAAGGTAGGGAAGACTAGAGGCAGGTTTATGAAAGGAAGCAGAGCCCTTGGTTGGGTAGAAATGGGGGTGGAGGACGATTCCAGCTTGTCTTCTGCAGCATGAATACCCTGACCCCCTGCCACAAACAGTCATCTATACACAGCAGCTCTCCTCTGACTGAGATTCTTGGTTATTTTCTTGCTTGATGCAGGAGTGAGGGGTTGGACAGGTAACTGACCAGGTACCTCAGCCCTCTGCCCATGGATACTGTTGGGAACCTTGGCTTTTTAGCTCCAAAGCAGCTACAGCAGATTTTCAGGGGAATGGCCTGGTTTGTGGCCCAGATTCCTTGGCATTGTCATGTCCCACTGGTCGGCAGCTGAGGGTTCTTCTGCTCTAACCTGAGAATAGACAAAACAATTGTTGGTTACCCTAAAGTGTTTACAGCTGTTATATCTGTGGCTAGAGAAAGTTTTAATGGCTTTAGTGTTTTTAGACAATTTCTAAATCATCTTTCAGTTAAATTGTGAAGTTGATCCGTTTTACTCTGTTTAAAAATTAAGAAGGAAAATTATAGAAATACTGTTCTTTTAAAGATATTTTATTGTTTCTGTTTAATTTTTATTTGGATATGTGCATTTTTTTATTTTGTGTTGTTTTTTAACTGAAAATCATATTGACTTCGTTTAGCTTTAAAATGTTATTATTTTGAAAAATATTTAACTAAATGTATAAGTCGAGCTATGGAAAAAATATTGTATATATAAGGGTAGAATTGGTAGTCAGATCCAGCAAGAGCTAAGCAAATAATTTCAATGCTTTGGGAGGCAGAGATTGGAGGATCCCTTGAGCCCAGAAGTTCGAGGTTACAGTGAACTATGATTGCACCACTACACTCCAGCCTGGGCAGCAGAGCAAGGCACTGTCTCTTAATAAAAATCTGCATTTTACTGGGTAAGGGACACTGATAGTGTTACTCTCCCCTCCCACTAGTAGATAGATCAAAGAAAAATGTGAGAATAAAAGCCACCCTGCAGATGGCAGAGAGGATTGCGTGCAGAGTGTGCCAAGAACAACACAATGTCCAGCATGACATCCTCTTCACTGATATCCTCTTCCTCTCTTCTTGCCATTTTCTTTATTTTACAAAATTCATTGCTTTATAGGGAAGAATGAGAGGAAAAGATGGCATGGGCTGGTCCAAAATTATACAAGGAAAAAATAAAATGAGAAGTTACCAGATGACATAGAAAAGGGATCCTCAGACATACAGAGGCCAGGAGACAAAAGAGAAATGTTTTCTTAGCAGGGAAGAAGAACTCTGAAGATGTTTCTCTGTTGGGAGAAATCCAGCAGCCAACACATTAGCAATCAAGTATTTTATCAAGGGTATGAATATTGGTTTTGCAAAGTTGTTAACCATTGGTCTGCTTCAAGATAGAATATTTTCAAATTGCAAATTTTATTAGGAACCAATTTTTACACTACTTTCCAGGAGTCCATCAATTTTGTCAGTCAATTCACTATTCTTGTTGCCCAAAAGGGTAGAGATAATCATAGATCACAGATCTGTCTAGCATTAGCTAAGGACGTTTCATTACAGAGAAGGATGCATGTATGTGCCTGCGCATGTGTGTATGTGTAATTCAATCATAAATTGAAGGTTTAAAGGTTGCGTGGGTGGAAGATAATTCATTCTGACTCCTGGCTTCAGAGTTGCATGTTTATTGGGAGAAAAGAGAGTCAAGCAGGGAAGAATAGTAGCCCTGTGCCTTCCAGAACTGCAGCATGCTTGGGAATTGTGAGGCTTCCTGCTTTCCAGGAGATTTTGGAACTAGGAAGATGTCACCAGTGGCTAGCACAGTACCACCTTCCTTACATCTGCCTGTCATCCCTCCTCAGGGCATCCAAATGTGGCCCTCTCCTTAACTCCTTCCTCTGCTTCTCTTCTCACAATCCTGGGATCTGAGCACTCTCTTTACCTGTGCACAGTGTCTACTTATGGAAACCCCAGCACCTGCTGCACTCGGGGCTGCAGCCCTGAGCTGAGTCTAGTAGAAATTTTGTGAACTAAAGATAGTGCAAGAAATGTAAATTAGTTCACCCGCTATGGAAAACAGTCTGGAGATTTCTCAAAGAACACGGAGCTAAATTTTGATACAATTATCTCATTACTGAGTATATACTCAAAAGAAAATACATCATTCTACCAAAAAGACACATACACTCCTATGTTCATGGCTGCACTATTCAAAATAGCAAAGACATAATCAACCCAGGTGTCCACCAATGGTAGAGTGTATAAATAAAATGTGGTACATATACACCATGGAATACTATACAGCCATAAAAAGAATGAAATCGTGTCCTTTACAACAATGTGGATGGAGCTGGAGGCTTTAATCCTAAGCAAATTCATGCAGGATAGAAAGCCAGATGCTGTATGTTCTCACTTACATGGGGGAGCTAAATATTGAACACACATAGACATCAATATGGGAAAAATAGACTCTGTGGACTACTTGAGGGTGGCGGGAGAGGGATGGGTTAAAAAAATACCGCCTGGGGGCAGTGTCTACAGCCTGCCTTGCCTGTCTCTGTCTGGGATCGCTCCTCCGCCTGCTCCTCTCCTGCTCCTGTTGGGCCTTGTGACCACCTGGTTTCCTGTAGGCAGGCCTCCATTCAGAGTAGCATCGCCACAGGGATGGGTCCTGTCACTCCGCACCCCACCCCAAACCCAGTTACCCTCCCCTGAGCCCTGGTTCCCCGTTGAGGCCACTCAGTGCAAGGAGACCTGGGACCCCGCGGCCCACTCGCCCTACCCAGCGCCTCTGCCCTTGGCGTGCGAGGCACCACACCCTCCTCTGCCCTGTGCGGGACCTGAAGGGGCCCCTTCAGATCACAGCCGCTGCCGCACACCAGAGGACATGACATAGGGGCAGCTTTCCCAGCTGGCTTTCACACAGGAGCTCTAGATACTTAGCCCGCCTCGTGGAGAGACCTAAAATCAACGCATGACTTAACAGCTTATTTTGTTAAGAGAAAAGCTCAAACCAAAGGCACATGGTTAGTTTGGACTTTATTGCAAGCGGAACTGCTATGATTGCTTTTAGCCCTGAAGTGAGCTCCAGGCTAAGAACAGAAAGTGGCTTCTCTGCTTTCCCTCCCAAGCACAAGTGTATTCACCTTGCAGACTTGAATCACTGAAGATGTAAGTCAGCTATTACTCTCATTTTGGGAGACACCCTGTGGACAGCATGAAGACTGTCCCTGATCAAAGTCTTTAGTAAGCAGGAAGGAGTCAAGGTTAAAGAAGGTGTTTGCTTACCCTGGACTACAGTATTTTGTAAAATGAACCAAGGCTTGGGTTTCCTCTGGAAGCCTGTCCTGCCTGCTTCTGTAATCTGGCGCTCTGCATCCAGATCCTGGCCCCTTATGGACACCACCTTCTGTTACTCTTAGGATTCTCTGCTCTTTTGGGAGTTCAGACGTGGCACCTTATTTCACTTCTGAGCTACTCTCTGCCATCCAGAAACTTAGTGGACCTATAGAACTATATTGTTCTGCTAAACTTGTGACCACTCATATCTCAAGGTCGCATAATGGAAAAAATAGAATAGAAACATGGAAAATATTAAGATTCATCAGGGGACTTTGACAATTTTTTTCTCTTAACTCCTCCCTTTTGGGTTACTACCAATGCATTTTCAACAGTAGGTCAATGTTGTTTTAAGTGGCCCTGTAACAGTATGCACAGCAGTTCTTGGTGATTTTGATTCATCCACAAAGCATTTTATTACAGCAAAATAATAAAGGTGCTGGTTTCATTGGCTGCGGGGTACCAGAGAGTAACCCCAAAATTGAGGTGTGCGCTAAAATCCAGGGGAAGTGGCTGAAGCATTCCACAAAGAATTAATTAATCCCTCCACAAGAACATCTTTAGATTTTGAATGTATCCTTAGAGGACAAGGGATCATACAAATGCGCAGCTTACAATCCAGCCACACATGAATTAAAAGTTGAACCCATTGGCCAAAAGCTCCTTGTGAGTCACCTTTCTTCAGATGATTTTGGCATTCTTCCCCTGCTCATTCATAGGTATTAGCTGTTCATTCACGTAGGCCTGTAGCTTTGGAGTGTGTGGTTAGTGGGGTCCTGGCTCCTCAAGTGTGTTGGCTAAAGGACAGGCAGGATGTTGCCCCGGGAAGCAACTGGAGAAGGTTGTATTCTCATCTTGCCATAGATAGCATTGACCCAGTGGACTCTGGAAACTATTCCTGCATGGTGGGAAACAACTCTGGAAATGTAAAATATGTGGCATACATGGTTCATGTACTTCAACACGCTCCTACTCTAAGGGACTACAGGATCAGATAGTGTCTCTGTTTTCCACAGTACACTTTATCTCTGATGTTTGTAGGAGCCCAGCTGCCAACCATAACTGGTTTCATAATGCACAGCCTAATCACCCTTCCTCAAGACATCGAACTGCAGGAAACTGACTGAAATTCAGTGGGGTTATTATGCAAGATATTAGGCTACATCAGTGTTTAGCACATAATGAGATTGGATTTATGCAGTCTACTGGAAGACTTGAAATAGAAAAAGGCAATGGATTCAAGCAAGCTATAATTATGGCACCAGCAAGCATAAAAGTGGTAGATGGAGACTTTGTTTACTCTGTCCTGCAATGCTACCAGGCTGCGGGGTCTGGTCACTTGTTGGTATGACATCCATGGATTGATAACCAGCCATCTGTCTTAAGTCCTGAGATCTAAATCCCAAAAGTCACACTTATCAGGACCTGGAATCTTGGACCTAGAGCCTGTCTATTTCATCATGTCCCAAGCTGGCTTGAGCTCTCTCCATACTCAGGCTGTGACACAGGAGCATGTGGAGAAATACATCTGTGAAGCTACAAATGAACACGCTACCATGCAGGCAGAACCACCTCTCATGGTTGTTCCTTTTGAAACAAACAAAAGCAGAAACAGTCACAGTTTTTGATACTACTCAGAATAATGAAAAAAAAAAAAGAGATGATTCAGAAACTGGATTATTCAGCTCATTTCCAGAGAAAGCACATCCCAGTGCAGTGGAAGCACCATCAGAGAAAATTGCTAGTGGCATCTCTGTTCCTGATGTCTCCATCAAATTGAAACCCTACAGACCCCCATACCAGATACATAAAACCTGGTGTGGAGGGCAGGCAAGGACAGTGGACTGCCCATCAATGCCTATTTTGTGAAGTATCAAAATCTGGAGTATGAAGTTGGTGTGGTGGGAAGTTGGCACGGGGTTTGAATCCCAGGAAGTGAAAGTGAGCTTCATTTAGCTGAAATGGAACCATCTAGTCTTTATGAACTCTTGATGGTAGCGAGAAGTGCTGCAAGTGAAAACCCACCTGCCATGCTTACCTTCTGAACCAGCAAAGAGAAAACAGCATCATCAAAAAACACCCAGGCATCCTCTCAACCCATAGGCACCCCAAAGTATCCTGTTGTTTCAGAAGCTGCAAACAACAATTTTGGAGTGGTGCTTACAGATTCATCTAGGCACAGTGGCACTCCAGAGGCACCAGATCACCTGATTATCTCCACTGCATCAGAGAGGTTGGTCTATGTCACTTGAATTCCTTGGGCAAATGGGAATTCTTCAATTGCTGCCTTCAAGGTCAAATATAAATGGATGAGGACCAGTGACTGGCTGGTGGTAGCTGAAGATATCCTTCCTTCCAAAATTTCTGTGGAAGTTTGTAGTGTGGAACCAGGTTCAACATACAAATTTAGGGTCATTGCTATCAACCACTATGAAGAGAGTTTTCAGAGGTCAGCGTCTCATCCTTATCAGGTGACTGGGTTCCCCAAACTTGTTTCCAACTGTCCAATAACGAACCTCACATTGTATACACAGAGGCTGTCAGCATTACTCAGATTGTGCTAAAGTGGACATACATTCCATGAAGTAACAATAACACTTCCATTCTTTTATATCTATTACCAACTCATAGATAATGACAATGACAATGGTTATAAGAGGGATGTTACAGAAGGTTCAAAGGAGTGGCACATGATTGCCCATCTGCTGTCAGAAACTTCCTATGGCATTAAAATGCAGTGCTTCAGTGAAGGAGAAGAAAGTGAGTTTAGCAATGTCATGATCTGCGAGACTAAAGTAAAACGTGTTCCTGGAGCTTCTGAGTATCCGAAAGGCTTGAGTACCCCTCTGAATTCCTCAGGAAATATGAGGCCATCAACCAGCCCTGCCAGAAGCAGTGACCTGTTATATCTGATCCTTGGCTGTATGCTGGGTGTCTTGGGCCTCATCTTAAGGTTTTCATTGAAATGGGACTGTGGAAGAATCACCAGCAGAATATCATAGAGAAACATGACCCTCCAGGATATCTCTATCAAGGATCAGATATTAACGGGCAGATGATGGAATACACCACCCCCTCAGGAGCAAATGAGATAAATGGAAGTGTTCATGGAGGCTTACTGAGCATTGGCGGTCTCAACAGTGGCTGTTCCCACCTTCACCATAAGGTCCTCAATGGAGTCAGTGTAATTGTGAATGGGAGCTTAAATGGAGGGCTTTGCTCTGGGCACACCAACTCTCTTACAGCAATGGGGATGGAGCTGGAGGCTGTAATCCTAAGCAAATTAATGCAGGATCAGAAAATTAAATGCTATATGTTCTCACTTATAATGGGAGCTAAGCACTGAACACACAGAGACGTCAGTATGGGAAAAATAGACTCTGTGGTCTACTTGAGAGTGGAGGGAGAAGGATGGGTTAAAAAACTACTTATTGGAGGCGGCCTCTATAGCCTGCCTGCTTGTCTGTCACAGGATCCCTCCTCCTGCTCCTGGCATGCTCCTGGCAGCCATGAACCCGCCCGGTTACATGCCCACTCGCCTCTGCCTGGAGGAGTGCTGAGCCCTGATGCCCAGCTCCAGCGTCAAGATGCCAGAAGAACAAGAACCCAGCGCCCTCCTGACCTACCCAGCACCTGTGCCCCGGCCTGCAAGACACTGTGCCCTCCTCTGCTCTGCGTGGTGCGTGGAGGGGCCCCTTCCGATCGATCGCAGCCGCTGCCACCATAGCCTCCACCATAGTCGCTGCCGCAGGCCTCGGTGGGAAGGACCTGAGGGTGGCTTTCCCAGCTGGCTGCCACACAGGACCTCTGGATGCTTAGCCTGCCCAGCGGAGAGATCTAAAGTCAAGGCATGACTTAACAGCTTATCTTGTAGGAGAACAGCTCAACCCAAAGGCAGATTGCTAGTTTGGAGTTTATTACAAGCAGAGCTGCTATGATGTGCTTTTAGCACTGAAGTGAACTCCATTGTAAGTACAGAAAGTGGCATCTCTGCTTTCCCCCCAAAGCACAATCATATACACCTTGCAGACTTGAATCACTGAAGATGTAAGCCAACTGTTACTCTCAGTTTCAGAGACCCCCTCTGGACAGCATGAAGACTGTCCCTGATCAAAGTCTTAGTAAGCAGGAAGGAGTCAAGGTTAAGGAATGCGTTTGATTACCCTGAACTCTAGTAACTTGGAAAGTGAACCAAGGCTTGAGTTTTGCTCTGGAAGCCTGCCTTGCCTGCTTCTGTAATCTGGCGCTCTGCATGTGAATCTTGGATCCATATGCACACTGCTGTATGTTACTGTCATGATTCTCTGGTCTTCCATGAGTTCAGACTTGGCACCTTATTTTACTTCTGAGCCACCTCTGCCATCTAGAAACGTGGTGGACCTGTAGAACTACATTGTTCTGCCAAAGCTGTGACCACTCATAGCTCATGGTTGCATAATGGAAAAAAGTAGGATAGAAACATGGAACATATAAAGCTTCATCAGGGGACTTTGACAATGCTTTCTCTTAACTCCTCTCTCCTGGGTTTCTACCAATCCATTGCCAACAATAGCGTTGGTATTATTTTGAGTGGCTCTGTAACAGTATCTGTGGCAGTTTTTGGTGATTTTGGTTCATCCACAAGGTGTGTTATTACAGAGGAGGAAAAAAGTGCTGTCAGGATAATAGAAACGATGTCAGCTGTGATGGCACAGAAAATCCAGAAGAGTTCAGCAGAGGAGACAGCTGTGTCTATTCAGAAACAGACAGCAACATTTTACGTTGGAATCCTCTTATTTTGCCACCTATCTCAGAGGACTGTGCTGAAGAGACAACATGGCCTCGGCCTGGTGTTCCTTTGCACAGCCCCTCAGGGGTCCTCCAGCAGCCCCAGGAAACCGGAGGATGTGCAAACAACCAATCATGTTCCAACTTCAATCCTGTAACTAACTGCACAAAACAGGCCTGGGAGTGAACTGTGTGAAGGATGTTAATTCAAATCAGAGAAAATCACTATTTTTTTTTTGTAGTATAATGTCATGTGAATGTGTCTTAAAATGTGTGCCCTTTTATATTATTTATGCCTTAAAAAGGTTTCTTACCCATTCCTTCCTTCCTCTCAGAAAGAAACAACCTTGTTTTGCGTAGCTTTTTTTTTTTTTTTTTTTTTTTTTTTGAGACTGAGTCTCGCTCTTTCGCCCAGGCTGGAGTGCAGTGGCGCAATCTCGGCTCACTGCAAGCTCCGCCTCCCGGGCTCACTCCATTCTCCTGCCTCAGCCTCTCCGAGTAGCTGGGACTACAGGCGCCCGCCACCACGCCTGGCTAATTTTTTGTATTTTTTAGTAGAGACGGGGTTTCACCGTGGTCTCGATCTCTTGACCTTGTGATCCGCCCGCCTCGGCCTCCCAAAGTGCTGGGATTACAGGCGTGAGCCATCGCGCCCGGCCTGCATAGCTTTCAATCACCTGGAGGGCAGAGGGATCGTTCCATGTTTTCTAACAACCATAGTGGCAGTAAGAACTCCTCATGCAAACGATTCCGTCTCTTGGATGCTTCTGCTCAGCGGAAATGCAGGCGCCAATTGAAGGTTGCCACCAGTCAGGTTTTCAGGTGGAAAACCGTCTTTTAATAGTGTATTATCAAACTTTCTGAGAACACTTTGAAGTCAACCACAGTTTTGACCCAGTATTTATAATAGCAGACCTGGCCGATGAATTTTTTAAGAGTGCCTTCCACCAAAGTGGTAATGTGACCAGAAGACTTTCTCTCCATCTGCACGTAGGCACAAGTGATGTTCAGTCTTCTAGGCACTAGTCATAAGCAGTGTCGTGGACATGGTAGAGTGTAAGATGTAGTTGAATGATTGCAGTATGCAGAAAAGGAACCAAGACCAGAGAGACAAATAATGCCTTACTATCCCTCTGCTTTAAAATTACATTGATTCATAAAACGGCTGGTATGGGGCTGTTTTTGAATGTTTCTAAGAGTAGGAACAAAATAAGACTTTCGGTCATGGCTTGAAAAGAAAGATACACATTTTCAGAAGAAAGAAAGGGGAGGGCTGCAGGGAACCTGTCTTGGAGGGGGCTCTTCAGTCAGCTCCATTAGCCTAGGAGCGTGCTCGTGGTGTCACACTGCCAGTAACTAGTCATTCTCTCACTTCCAACAGGGGCGACAGCCTGAAGGTGTGAGTGTCAGAAAATACTTACTTTGGAAGAAAAGGTGTTTTTTGTTGTTGTTGTTTTTTTTTCCTGAAGTTTCCTGACTTTTTTTTTTCAGAATGTCTTCCTTGTAAACAGGCACCTAAAGCATTGGTCAGCAGAGTTCCTGATGACTGCTGCCTCTGTGTGACAAGGACATTTGCAGCTGTCTTTGGAAGGCTATTCTCCACATTAATAAATGATAATAATATATTTTTTAAAAACTACCTATTGGGTACTATGCTGACTACCAAGGTGACAGGATCTGTATTCCAATGACAGCAGTAATGCAAACATACAATTCTGTAGTCATTTATATTTTAATAGCATTATACTCTTTTAACCATCTTCATCTTGTATATAATCTCATTGTATTTTAGAATAGAGCTATTAGAGCAATAAGGAAGAATGGATAAATATAGTCAGCTTTTTTGTTTTTGTTTTGTTTGGTTTTGTTTTTGAGACAGGCTCTCACTCTGTCACCCAGGTTGGAGTGCAGTGGTGAGATCACAGCTCACTGCAGAGTCGACCTCCCCAGATCAAGCAGTCCTCCAACCTCAGCCTCGCAAATAGCTGGACTGCAGGCTGAATTGTCATGCCTGAGTAATTTTGTTGTTGCTGTTGTTGGAGAGACAGGGTCTCACCCTGTTGCCCAGGCTTCTCTCCAACTCCTGGCTCAAGTGATCCTCCCACCTCAGGCTCTCAAAGTGCTGGGACTATATATATATAATATACATGTATATATGTATAGATATATATTTTATATATATATAATAATAGTCCTTGGAAAATTAGCTTACTACTTAAAAAAATATACGAATGACTGCTTTGAAATATATGTATTATATATACATATATACACACATATATATGTATTATATATATACATATATACACACACATATATATGTATATATATATACATATATACACACATATATGTATATCTATATACATATATATACACACACATATATATGTATATATATGCAACCTTCATGTGAGAGTAGGTATGCTTTTGGCTTCTGAGATGAACATATTCATGATGATAAATATTTACTATGAATTCAGCTAAACATGAAACTCAGCAATATTCATATCTATTTTTCTCTATTTCTACCTAAATCTGTATTTGAAAAGTTGTGCCTAAGCCTTCCTAGTTAGTTAGATTTTTATCCTTTACCATTCAATGTGTGTGTGGCTTGGAGACTGTTTTCACAGATCAGGAAGTTGACAGTTATGTCCCATCAGTGGACTAACAGCTCAGAGATCCTCTCTGTCAGTAAACTTTTTGATCAGAGTTACTCCTTATAGATGGAGTCAGCCTTTTTTAGACTTTGTTCTCAGCAATCCTCATTAAAGGAGGCATTACTTTATTGCTTTAAATAAATTCAAAAAACGCATATCAGAAACGTTTGATATGTTTGTTGTGTGCCATATTGCCAGTAATTAAATTAAATACTAGAAAATACACCATTAAACATGATATTTGATATACAGTTGGACCTCCATATGATAGGGTTCTACACCCATGGATTCAACTCATCATGGATTAAAAAATTCCAGGAAAAAAATTGAATGATTACATTTTCACTAAACATGTGCAGACTTTTTTTGCTTGTCATTATTCCCTAAGTCACACAGTGTAACAACTACTTACATAGCATTTACATTGCATTAAGTATTTTAAGTAATCTAGAGATACTTAAAGTACATTGGAGGATGTGCTTAGGCTACATGCAAATACTTCGCCATCTTATGTAAGGACATCTGAGGATTATTAGCATCCAAGATTTTGGTATCTGTGGGGAGTCCTGGAATCAATTTCCAGTCGATACTTAAGGAAAGGCTTCATACCAAGTTAACACGACCAAAATATATGTATTTCTGATAATAAGGATATTTTACTGCACATGTATCTTAAAAATTTCAAAGACCTAAATAAATTTGGAATTTTATTAAAGTGTAATGAGGCTTTTGGGTATTCTGTATTTTCTGAAGCAAAAAGTGAGTCTTACTTTCTATTCTGGTAATGACATGTTCCCAGGTAACTGTCTATAGGATGCCATCGGTGAAATTACTAAAATCTAACAGGTTTTCAGTATTTTTATCTATATCATTGTCATTCTGTTAAGATCTGTGTCCGTCGACAGTTTGCTCCTGAGCTAAAGAAAATTGACTGAGCCTATCAATTTGATAAGCATCCAATTTATATCTTCATTAAATAATATTTCTCAGTATCCCTGTTGATTTTGGCTACATTCAGTAGCCAAAATCAATAGGAATACAGGGGTAAATTTGATAGCCTTTTAAATAGTTGTATCATATATTTTCATCAATTAATTTGTGCATTTATTCTTTTATTCAAACAGACAATTATTGAATATCAGTTATATCTTAACCATTGTCTATTTTCTTGGAATATAACTGTATGTAGTACAAACACAATCCTTTTCTTGTAATTTGAAAAGCAGAAAAGAAGCCTACTATTACATTGCGAGTTTTACAAAGAAAAGTATAAGGTTTTCTGAGTCTTTAAAACAAATAGCCTAATCTAGCCCAGAAGCTAAAGAAAGAATTCCATGAAGAAATGTTGGAAGTTACACTTGATGAAATGGGACTTAGCAGATGTGGAACAGAGAAAAGAAAATTCCAGTTCAGGGGGAAGAACCCTGTGCTCTTGCATTAACCCATCAGTTTGGATAAACACACTCAGGTATTCATTTACCTGAGCTGGTTTGGAAATCAAGGGAAAAAAAGATACAGCATGAAAGAAAAGACATGCGCAGTATTCTAAGAGAGAGTAGTTTAATGAAAATCAAAACAAATGTATACCTCCACAATTTAAAAATGGTACAAGTTTTATAGAAACAGATAAAGAAAATCAAGTAGTCAGTAGGTTAGCATTTTCAGAAGATGGTGTTTCTGATACCTTTAGTCATGTTACTGACCTATCCCTGATTCTGTGAGTGCAAAGCAAAGCAAAACAAATGTCTAAGAGTGTAAGGGAAAGAACCTGAGAGGCTACAAATGAGATAAGTGTTGGCCACATTAACAAAGCTTACCATGCCAGATTCATAATCTAGAAACACCCCCATCTGGCCTAGACGCCTTTCTGTCTACTGAGGTAATAGTGGGGAAGAGGTCTTGAGATGACACCAGTAGTCTTCTTGACACAAAATGTAGAAAAAATTTCTTGGAGTTAACCAGCATGTCATTTCTCATTGTCCAAGAATCGCTGCAAAATCCAACAGCCTAGTTCCAACACTGCCCAACATCCACCTCTCAGCAATATCTTCAAAAGTGAATGGCAGGGCTTGCCATCATGAAAACACTTAGATGTTGTTGGAGTTGGGGCAATGTTGAGATCATCAGAACCAAAGAGTAGCTGTCTCAGAACTTCAAAGAAGGGGGATGTAACAAGTGGTTATTTTATTATCCCAGGAAATATGCGCTGCAGGAATAAGAAAACAGTCACATGAAAACGTAGTGTTATAAACTTCTAAAGGACGTGGGCTTTGCATAGTGTCTACATATGTCAGGTTATCACTGGAAATATGGGTCAGGACAGCAGGAACACTCGAGTTTGCTGATGTTCAAGGGTTACTCCATATTCATAACAAGCAAATCCTGAACCAGCAAAATGGGGAAAAATTACAATATTTTTTGGAATATATAAAGAACAGAAATTATTGCTAAGCTCACATTCCCTAGAACATTTAAGTTTGTAGAATTTTTAATAATTCGAAGTGAGTAGCAAAAGCAGCTTGCTCTTATTCTCAGAAAAATAATGTAAATAATAACTCTTATTTTAAATAACCACTTTGTCTCAGATTTATGGATTTTTCACTGAAGCATGCATAGGTATAATAAAGTAAAAGAAAATCCACATATGCTTTTGAAAGATTTCTTTGTGAGAATTCTCTGCCAGAGTATCTCTTGAGAAAGGGATAAATCCAGTGAAATTAGTTGCCAGTTTACTTTGTGGCTGTTGTTATAAATATTACTCTAATGTTTTTAATATCATGGATGATTATACAAAGTATTTTGTGTATTGTTATACACCACTGTAATACTGAGTGTCAATAACCACAAGCTGGGGCTTGACAAGCTTAGCTGAGGCAGGCACCCTGCTTCCTAAGACCCAGCTTCCCTAAGTGCACCCTATAGCCTTTCCAATTGAAGTTGGAATCCACCATTTGCTACATACAAAAGCCCCAAATCCTTGAGAGTCTTTTATTTTGCTTCTTTACACCCTGCTTTCACCATACACTGTCAGAAATACTTACCTTTCCCCCATAAGTCCTGGCATCATTTGGGGCCATTTTGTCAATTTCTTTATGTACTTTGAAAATTAAAATTGGAAATGGTAATTTTCTCTCTGTGATTTCTCTATAGTTCCTTGAAAATAGTAGCCCTGCCTAACAAACAAACAAAACCTTTCTACCTTTTAAGAAGAGGAAGACTAAATATACTATGAAGGAGGGTACATTTTCATAATAAATTATGTTCCCACTTCAGTATTAGACTGATCACTGTTACAGTTCTCAAAACTTGAATATAGGAACAAATTTACCTTTCTAACACATTTCTAAAATTAGGTAAGAAGGAAGAGAGAAAATCTTAGCATTCATCACAAAATTCATAGTGAAGGCTTAATTTATTAGATTCCTAAGGATGGGTGAGCCCAAAGTTTATAGCAATTGGTATCCAGGAAATGGCCACTGAGGAAGTATATTGCATGGATTCCCAAATTTCTAAATATCTAAATATATTTAAATACAAATTCAAAAAGCTTCAAATAAACTTTTTTACTGCAGTTTTTCAGCAATTGAATGAATTTTGAAAGGAAATTATTTTATGGGGTGTTTTCTACCGTTTTTGTTTGTTTGAGTTTTGCTCCTGGATCAAGAAAAACTGACTTTGTCTCTTTTGCTACTAGACAAGCAATTCACTTTCAAGCATCATGAAAGCCTCATTCCAAACACATCACAGAAGGCAAAGAGAATGAGGTCATTTTACCAGTGGACTCTCTTGTTCTCAGTCCTAATCTGGAGCAGCTCCAGCTCTGGTTTATGGTACATTTCCTTCAGTTTCTTATACATTCCTCCTATGGCTTTCTCCTTTCATTTCATTCTGTCTTTACTGTCTTTACTTCTCTTTGCTTTTCTATTCCAGTCTCTCCAAGTGACATTCCTCTTCCTCATAAAGCAAATGAGAAACTCTGCAATACACAGCATGGATCATCTTCCTCCGTAGATTCACATGACCCTGAAGTAATAATGAAATCATTGGAACACATAGTCTACTTTTATTCATGCCTTTTTATTTCTTGTTTTATCTTAAGATATTTAGCAATTTGTTGCAATGAATGAACCAAAAATTAGAGACTGCTTTCTCTTTTGTTTCTTCCTTTTCTTTCCTTCTTTTCTATGTATGTATGTATATATGTATTTGCATGAGAAGTCAAAATCTGGCCTTCAACTCTTTGCCCTCAAGTATCTACATTTGATTTAAAAATGGTAACTTATGATTTGATAATTAATTATCTTATAATACACAAAAGCCTCATTACTAAATCTGTTTAGTTTTTTTATTCTCAAATATTTTACCTGCATGCTGATTCTTTATTCTCAAAAACAATAGCGAATATTACTTCATAGAATGACATAGATGTTTCCAAAATTTTTTCTTTTAGCAGTTCAAAAACTACCTGCTAACCAGAGCCTGACCCCATTAGTGCAACTTGCTTCTTCTTTTCTAAGGCTTTGTCCTGCACCTATAAGCTGACTTCCATGCTATTTTCAGAGACATTATTCAACAGACCATCGCCTTCCAATATTAATTTCCTCTCTTTCATTTTCTTGTTCTCGCTTTATCTTTGTTATTTTCTCTCAATTTTAAAACTTACTTTATTTACTCCCACTGTTTCGAAATAAAACTAAATAGTTACATTGACCCAATATCTTCACTTGATTTTTGTGCTGTCTCCTTTGTCCATAACAAAACATATTCCTGACCACATGAGTATGTTCTCTGTACTCATTTGTGAAACTTTCCGTCTTTCTTCAACTCAATGAAATCTTTCATACCCAACAGTTTACACAAACCATGTTCTTCATCTCACCACCAACATCCTTTGAACTCCATTCTTTATCTGACCACGAACTTCCTTTGCTAAACACACATATTTTTATTCCTATTATTTCTAGTCCTTTCTTCCGTAAAACTCATACAAACTTGGTTTCTGAAAATTATTTTTAAAAATAAAATAAAACCTTCTCTCCTATTTTTTTTCTATCAACTCATGTTTACCAGTTTTTCTTTCCTAGCCTGGCCCATTAATACATGGATTACAGAAGGTGTTTTATTTAACCCCACCCCTCCACTGCCACCTTGGCACTTTCCTGATTAACCTGAAACCTCCAGAATTGGGGACAACTGGGTCCCCCTTCATTCCCCCATATGGAGGTTGGGTTGGGTGGCCTCGCAAAGCCCCAGCTGCCTTTATATATTTTGGTAGTGGTTCAATTGTCTTTCTGGAAAATAATCATTTCAGATCACTGATTTAACCCATCCACTTTCTCTTACAGATACAAAGAGAATGTGCAGGGAGAAAGCAGAGTTTTCTTTAATCCTGGAGCTGTGGATGATGGACAGAGAAGCTGACTGCTTTCTCTCTGCACACTCTCTGAAAAAGCCTTAATTCCTCCTCCCTGCAGTCCCTGCAGCCCCTCTCTTTACCCTCCCAAGACCTTTAGTGCTCACGCTTTATCCATCTCATGTAGATACTATTCCCAGTAACCAAAATCTCCCGCCATTATTAACACAAGAGGAATAGAGGAGAAATCCATCCCCTATCCTTACTCCTGTCGGAGCAAGACAGCCACTCCAAACATCCGTTCATCTGCAGAATTTTCCCGCTAGTAGTAAGGAACAGTTAAGATCAACCCTTTGGGTGCATATTTCTAACCTCCTTTTCCAAGTGTAGCTGACTTAATTGAAACATTTTCTTTTTTTTTTTTGAGACGGAGTCTTGCTCTGTCGCCCAGGCTGGAGTGCAGTGGCGTAATCTCGGCTCACTGCAAGCTCCGCCTCCCGGGTTCACGCCATTCTCCTGCCTCAGCCTCTCCAAGTAGCTGGGACTACAGGCGCCCGCCACCACGCCCGGCTAATTTTTTTTTTTTTTTTTTGTATTTTTAGTAGAGACGGGGTTTCACTGGGGTCTCGATCTCCTGGCCTCGTGATGCGCCCGCCTCAGCCTCCCGAAGTGCTGGGATTACAAGCGTGAGCCACTGCACCCGGCCCTTAATTGAAACATTTTCTAAAGCCAAAAACTTGCACTTGAATTTGCTGATAATTTGCTGGAGACACCTCGTGGTCCGCAGGACCATATCTGAGAGTAAATCACACAGTCAAGTAATTAGCCATTGTGAAAGATGGGGGTGGTAGCCGCTTGTTATTAGGGATTCTATACATTTCAGATCTGTCTCTCATATATGCCATATATGTAATGTATTATATATGATACTGGATATATATAATATGTATTATATATGATACATATTATACAATATATAACACATATATTCATGTATATGGATAATATACATATATTATATATAGCTAAAGACAGATATGTAGATATGTAGATAGATATGTACCTCTAGCTCTACCTATGGTATTTTTTTCTCACTCATCGTCACTGTTGCTCAGGCTGGAGTGCAGTGCTGCTATCCCACTCACTTCAAATTTTGCCTGCCAGGTTCAAGCTATTCGCTTTCCCCCGCCTCCTAAGTAGCTGGGAGTACAGGCATGCGTCACCACACTCTGCTAATCTTTGTATTTTTGTAGAGAGGGGGTTTCACCTTGTTGGCTAGTCTGGTCTCGAACTTCTTACCTCAAGTGATCCGTCTGCCTAGGGCACCTAAAGTGCTGGGATTACACGTGTGAGCCACCACACTAGGCTCATAATACATTCCTGGACGAGGTGCTATGGAGCAAGGACAGGCAAAAAGGCTTCTAGGTAGGGTCCTGGAGGGATACTGCAGGGACCAAGAGGGGTGTTTGGAGGAGGAGAGGATCAGGACATACTCTAGAAATTGACTTTCAGGAATAGCTTGAGGTGGCCTGGCACAGCGATGGAGCTGGATCCAGTGAGGTGGGGCTGAGATTCTACTGGGCAGGAAACAGAGAGGACTGCCAGAGGCATTTATCTCCAGGTTGCAGCTGTAGAATATAAGCTCACTGTAGCCCTGACATTAAGGTTCTTTTAAGAACGCTAGATGTTACTTCATGAACAATTATATCAAGGTATACTGTTTTTGCAAAGGCATTTTCTTCCCTCTGCCCTCTCCTTAAATAAGAAACAAAGAAGAATAACAACAAAAGCATGTCCTATTGATGCTATTTGTATGGAGCGAAACTTGAACTTTTACAAGGTAAAGATTGGTCAAGATAGCTTTCCTAGCATCCTGACTCTAGAGCTCTCCTGTTGATTCCATAAGGTATTCAATAATAAGGGCGTTGACTTTTTGCTCTGTCCTGGTTCTGCTTCTGTCTCCACTTACTTTACTGGGGCCTTCGCTTTTTTTGATCCTATTGTGTCAGCCTTGTTTAATATGTAGTTTACTCCCAGTATATATGGAATTTGATCATGGAAGAGAATTTGGGCTGGTTATTTTAAGAGCTGTAGAAGCCATATGGTCCCAGCCTCTTTTTATCTTATCCTGGACTCTTGCTTATTGATGTGTGCAAACTCCCACCCTACTCAGTTTCAGCAGTTCTTTTTTAATTACCTTGCACACTTTCTAATGAATCCTTGTTGCTGACTTGGGGAGTTCTCAAATCTACATGTGCTCTGTTCACCCTCTCTGCTTCATCCTGAAAGGATTCTGATTCCTCATGGATATTGCTGTTGCACCTGATTTGTCTGTGACTATTTATATTTGGGATTTTTATAGGGTACATTGTCACTCAGTGTTGTTGTACATATTATTCATGAATTTTGATTTTGTTATTCCAGATTTTCACTGTTTTTCTTTAGAGGTTTGGAAATGGTCTGAAAGTATACTCTCTATCTTTTCAGAATTTTAAGGTGCAAATTTTTAAAATGTGTAAACAAGGAATGCCTCTAAACTGGATCTCAGTGCGTTTAGCAGGTTCCATGAGCTGTGTGTAACAGAAGACCAGAACAAAAGAATTGTAGAAGTAGCTTCTCCACAGGCATCATGGCCTTATTCTCTTCAAATGTTTAGGTATGCTGTTTCCTCTGTCTGAACGTCACTTCCAATTCCAATACTACTTTTTTGAATTGATACTTGTTTTATCAAGGATAAATTTTGATTTAATTGCCTTGCAGAAACATTTTTACATTTAAAAAATTGTATTGTACTTTCTGTCAATTGCATTGCATTCAAGGATCTCCCATTATTATGTACAAATATATATATAGTGTGTATACATACACACATACACCTACATACACATACACACATACATATACACACACATACATACACATACACACATACATACATATACATACACACATATACATACACATGTACATACATATACACACATACATATACATACACACATACATACACATACACACATACATATACACACATACATATACATACACACATACATACACATACACACATACATATACACACACATACATATACATACACACATACATACATATACATACACATACAATACAACATACATATACATACACACATACATATACATACACACATACATATACACACATACACATACATACACACATATATATACACACATGTACACACATACATACACATACACACATATACATGCACACACATACACACACATACATGCACATACACACACATATACATACACACATACATACACATACATACACACATACATATACATACACACATACATACAACATACATACACATACATACATACATATACATACACATACACACATACATACACATACACACATATACATACACACATACATATACACACATACATATACATACACATACATACACATACACACGTACATACACACACATACATATACATACACACATACATACACACACATACATACACATACACACATACATATACATACACACATACATATACATACACACATACATACATACATACACATACACACATACACATACACACATACATACACATACACACATACATATACATACACACATACATATACATACACATACACATACATATATATACATACACATACATATACACACACCCATAGAATCAACAACACTATTTTTTAAAATTTCTGTTAGTTAGGTCAAAGTTGGGATCAAATTCTAGCAAGGGTGCAGGTCTTTATGCATTGCAGAGAAATATCATTAATTGAATTTTTATTTATTGAATGTAATATATCTTGTTATGTAATATGCATTACTTAAAGGTTTTGTTGGAGTTAAATAAAGGAGAAATACGGATGATGAAAGGAATAAAGGAGAAAAAAATGTGAAAATCAACCTAACATTTTCTGTAAATCTACTGTGAGATAGGTACTTTATAAGCATTAAGTGTAGCCTTTACCTATATGTAATCTCACTGTAATTTTTTTTGTTTTGTTTTTGGTTTTGTTTCGAGATGGAGTCTTGCTCTGTCACCCAGGGTGGCCCACAGTGGCATGATCTGGGCTCATTGCACCCTCTGCCTCCAAGGTTCAAGCAATTCTCTTGCCTCAGCCTCTTGAGTAGCTGAGATCACAGGCAAGTGTCACTGCACCTAGATAATTTTTGTATTTTTAGCAGAGAGGAGGATTCACCATGTTGGCCAGGCTGGTCTCGAACTCCTGACCTCAAGTGATCTGCCAGACTCAGCCTCCCAAAGTGCTAGGATTATAGGCATGAGCCACCATGCCTGGCCTAATCTCACTGTAATTTTATTCCCACCTCATGAATGTATAGATGAGGTAACAGAAAAGCAAAGAGATCATTATTTTAACCAATGATATTTTATTATAATAGCAAACTCAGAAGTTCAGTTTCTATTTGTCAGTACTTGTGCTTTTTAAACCAAATAATACCATCTTTAACTCTGAGTGTCATGAAGTCAAGAACTGTATGTTTCATCTGTGTGTCCCACATAAGGAGGGCAAGACTTAAAAAAGAGTAGATGCTGAATAAATTTAAAAACGCTGTATTTAAAATCACAAGCAAAGCCCCAACTGCCTTTGTACATCTCACCATCCAGCCTGAACTATAGGCCTTACTACCACTTAGTGGCAAATGTGACTTACAGTATCTTCTAAATTGGAAGTAAAAAGGCTCAGATCTTTAAAGTTAATTTTGCAAACTTGATGTTAAGAAGCAAAACAAGGGGCATAATATGCAAATACATTTTCTAAATAAATTCAACCCATCAGCCATCTAGAATTCATGAAAAAATGGTGAAAATGCCTAAATCTCCAGAATCTGTAAGAAAATGAAAGTGTGATGGTAAATTTTATGTGTCAGCTTGAATTGGTCTCTGTAAAGTAGGTTTCCCTCCCCAGTAGCTCCTGAATAGAACAAAGGGCAGATGATAGAGGAGTTTGACCCTTTTGTTCCTGCCTCACTTCTTAAGCTAGTACATCTCATCTTATCTTCTCCTACCCTTGAACTGGGGTTGACACCACTGGCTTCCCTGGTTCCCAGGCCTTCAGACTCAGATTGAATGACACCTCTGGCTTTCCTAAGTGACCAGCTTGCAGATTGCAGATTATGGTATTTTTTGCCTCCACAATTTTGTGAGCCAATTCTTCATAATAAAATTAGTCTTTCTGGGTGGGCGGATCACTTGAGGTCAGGAGTTCAAGACGAGCTTGGCCAACATGGCGAAGTCTTGTCTTTACTAAAAATACAAAAATTAGTCGGGCGTGGTGGCGGGTGTCTATAATTCCAGCTACTTAGGAGGCTGAGGCAGGAGCATCTTTTGAATCTAGGAGGCGGACGTTGCAGTGAGCCCAGATCGCACCACTGCACTGCAGCCTGGGCGACAAGACACCGAATCTGTCTCTCTCTGTCTCCTCTCTGTATTATTCTATCTCTCTCTCTGTCACTCTGTTTCTCTCTCTATGTTGATGCTACTGTTTCTCTGAAGGGTGATGACTAATACACTAAGAAAAAATTACATAAATATATGATAAATTTAACAAAATAAATTTGTTAAAAATCGATATACATTATAAAGTTAACCAAATAATAATAACAGTAAATAGCAATTTTCTTTTTTTATAATTTATTTCAAATGTACACATCAGCATAATTTTCATGATTTTAAATTCTGTAAGCATTAGATTGAAAGTCAGAAGCAAGCCAAGAACGTATTACTTTATTATTGCTTAACATTCTCCTGGATATTTTAATCTGATACATTTAGAGGTATAAAATGGTAAATATTTTCATTATTCTCTGAAACTTATTTACCTAAAAAAAACTTATAAATAAAAATTTACTAATATATCTAGGGACAAAATAAACACATGATAGTCAATGGTTTTCATATACAAAGTATACATCTACTTCTCTGATGCTTATATTCATGAGAACAAAATATGAAAATATCCAGAAATGTTTAAGAGAATAAAGGTATACCGAGAAGGCACTAACCTTAGATTGATTTTCAAACATATTAGTAAACCAAAAAAAATTAAAACAATTTTATATTGGTGCATGAATTCATAGAGCAGATAGTGAAACAGAATAGTGTATTTATCTATACGTGTCTTTCTGTGCATCTTTCTATCAATCCTGAGTGCTTAAGGTGAGATTCACCTGCACCTGAAGCAGCAGAAAATATTTGGAGCTTCAAGAATAAATGCAGATGGCACTTAGAGATGCTGTACCCAATGTCATAAGGGATTCTGTGGAGGAGCTCATTCAGATGAAATAGGTAAGTTTTTATTTTGTATTTTCATTTTTTTTTGGAAATGAGAAAGAAAAGTCTCAATGAAAGCTAAGAGTCAGACATATATATATATATAGAAATATTGCTGCCTACTCCCAGGCATGCGAGTGACCAACCCCTTACTTCAGGGAGTGGAGGAGAGAGATATCAAGAGTACAACAATTTTCTTAAGACACCTACCTCACCTTTCATCAAATATCCCCAACCCTAGATTAAGTGCAGGGGTCTTGAAAAACATTTCCACAGGTAAGGTCGGGGTCCCAGGCTCATGGGTGTGTTCTTACTGCCTTTAGCAGGACAAAAATGAGTAAAGCAAAGCTTCTTGCTTCAGAAATATTCAGTCTAATACAGTGTGTACCCTACACCTAATCATCGCTTCATTCCAGAAGCTTTAATTGCAGGAAATTCACTGGGAAAGGGATGATATTTGTCTGTTTTTTAAGGATAAGGTTGGTATTGGCTCAAACTTATATTTATTCTCCCCAAAGAGTCCCTCCCAGGTTTGTAATCCTGATGTAAGAGGGTGCTGCACCACGTTGCTTCTTTCCAACCTGTCCTATTTTGTGTAGAGGAGGAGAGTGGGGAAGGAAGAAAAGGAAAAAAAAAAAGCAAAGAAGTAAAAAGAGGCAGAAGGAGAGTCCCTTTTCCTTGACACAGATGGCATGAATGGGCTTTTGCGGAGAAACTCTGCCTGACCCTGGAGTCTGAGTCAGGCGGAGTCTGAGTCAGGTGGAGTCCGAGTCAGGTGGAGTCCCAGTTAGAAGTCCTCTGAGGAAGCTGCACTAGAGTCACTGCCCTCAGACATCAACTTCTATTTCTTCTCCACTGCTGCAGTCTAAAGAGTTACTGCTTTCTTCCTCTTCGCCATCTTTCTTCCTGTTCTCTTCTGGTTCCGTGGAGACATGACAGTTTACGGAAATAGTCTGTGATGCATCTGTTCCTGCAGCCTGGAGTCCCTGCCCCTCCCCAAACCCTTCTTGCAGACCCTTTGCTGATGAGGACTGCGGATCTGTTTGTCTCAAGCTTGGGGCCGGGCCTCCTGTCATCGCCATATTCTTACCCTTAGCATAGGTCGATTCTTTGTATGCAGCATAGTCTTCAGGTGACAAAGTCTTGAGCCAGAGATCCAATTTCACTTTGTATTGCTTCTGTAGCTCCTCAGCCTGGCTCTTATAATGATCCTTCTGGCTCTGCGGGATGCGCTGCCAGCGTCTGCCAATCTCTACCATGCGCTCCCTCAGGGACAAACGTTGCAGCTCCTTACTTGACCAGGAATCTTGGTGAAACTTGTGGTATCCATTCATGGGTGGTTTCTGAGGCTCTCCATGAAATTCTACCTTCTTGAAAAATTGATCTGTTTTTGGAAGAGACCTCACTTCTTCAATATTTTTCTGAACCTTCTTTTGCACTTTGGTTTGAATCCTCTTGGAGACATCAGATTTCTTGCCCTTCTGGTCTAAATCAGGGTGTTCTTCCCTGAATCGAGCAAGTTTTTCCTTAAATTCTTGCTTTTCCTTCTGGAAATCCTGAATATATTTCTGTTTCATCTGCTCTGGGAGCTCCTTGTATTTCCTTGACAGGATTTTGGTCAGTTCCTGGCTTCTCATCCCAGGGTACATTTGGGAGTACTGGGGCCAATTCTCCTTGAAGAAGCGGATATAAGCAGTAAGGGGCCTCTTTGGAAAGTCTGGATGGTTCCTGCCTTTTTGGCTTTTGTTTGTATTTTTAACACATTTCTTAGCTTCCAGGACTAATTCGTTCAAAGTGCTGAATTTTCTCAAGCTGCAAGAAATCTCTAACCATTTGAGTCTGCACATTTCACCAGAAAAGTTTTTAAAAGCTACTTTTCCCCAGTCCATGTGTGACTGAGTTGAGCTGAACGTGCCCTTGTCATCAGATGGCAGATTATTCTCCATGCATTCCAGTAACCTCAAGATGTCTGTGTTGGACCAATGGCCTTGGTTTCTAGGCAAAGCCATTTTGATGTCTTTGGCTTACTTATAAGATCCCGGTTATGTAGACACCAGAGTTCCTTACTTTTAAGAGTCAGTGGATGATTTATTTCTGGAAGTCCTGCAGTATGTGTGATTCTGTATTTCTGAGGAGAAAGAAAGGAAAGTTACTCTGCTTCATTGGGATTAATGAAAAAATTACACCCTATTTGCCATATATATCCCTTGTATAATTAATTTACTCTTAACGATATAAATAAAATACAGCCCATTTCTGAATTAAAATCCATATTTGCCTTTCATATGCTACGTGTGCAATATTCAGTATCTCCACACCCCACCCCAGCCTTCTTTCTGCCAGATCTCACATGAACCGATCTTAAATTGAGTTGCATAAGGCAAACACCAGACCATTCATCACTTAAGAAGCCTAATAGAACAGAAACGCCCTGAAGACAGAGTCAAAAGTTAAAGTGGAAGGAGAAATGCCTAAACAGGAAAGACTGTTCATTCTACAGTGTCCTGAGTATGGCCATTTTCTAAGCACAGCCCAAATCTCCATAGCTAAAGGTGCAGATGAGAAGTTAAAGATGCAATAGGACAAGCCCAAGAGCTCCTCCAGACATGTATCCAACTGTTACCTTTTTATGAGGGAATGTGAACCTGTCATAAAAGAGTGAATTTAAGATTCTCCAGGACCCATGCATGGGAATGAATGCTTTCTAGTGAACCATACTGCTTCTCCTTTTAAATATCAAGGATTTAATGACGATTATAAAACATTTCAATTTTATTTGGTTAACTGTTCATCATCCTTAAGCCTCAGTGAAAGTTTGGCTTCCCCTGGAAAGTGCCTCCAAAATACTTGGCATTTTCCATTATAGAACTTGAAAACATGGCAGATCCGATAACTACTGCTTTTTTTTTTTTTTTTTTTTTTTTACCAATTTTGTTTTGCCTAAAGTAATTCCTCTGGGACACAATTTCCCAACTAATTCTCCCAATTCTCATAACTCTTTCACTAGTCTTATTAGGATAATCTTCTATTCTAAGACAAAGCCTAACTTAAGTAAAATTATGTACAAATACATACAACACTAAATTAAACCAGATCTTAAATAGAGGGTGCATAAGGAGTGTAACATGGGGCCTTCGGGGGAAAATATGCATTAGAAGGGAAAGAGAACAGAGTTAAGATGCCAGTGGAGGTTGAAATTCTGAGAATGAGTTTCTGAATATGTGAGAATACTTTTGAGAACTATTTTTAATTCTCAGTAGAGTATAGAAGGATGTAGCCTTTGAATGATGTTAAAAATTCACTAGAAGTATGAAGAATGTTATAATATCACATGCCTCAAAACACAAATTCCTTAATATATAGATTAAAATGTTTTAAAATATTGGATAATAATTCAAGTCCATATTTGAGGTAGAAGATAAATAATAGCTCATATATCAAATTTATTATGTGAAAAAGACTTTTGGAAAATTGTTCATAATAAATGAAAATATAAATAAAAAATTAAAATTTATAAAAAAGCATTAAAATAAACTGTGAAAAACTTAGAAAAGGGTAAACTTGAAAGTTATTGAATTTTTAACCTCAAAAATCAGAAAAAAAGTCATTTCATTAGTGTCCTAAAAAAATAAAAATAAAAATAAACTTAATAATATAACGAGAGTAATTAAGAAAAAAGTAACATTCACGAAGGAAAATAAAATAATTAAAAAATATTTGATTTCATACTTTGTGTTTAAGATCAAAACATACTCTGAAATGGTTCAGAGATAAAATGATGTCAAACTTCCAAATATATTGTAAGTGATGATTATAAAAAACAAATACATAAATAAATATAAGATGTATTCTAACTCAGAAAAAAGGAAGTCATATAGACTTGGTGTTAGAAAAGAGATGTGGAACACTCAGAATCTGAATTTAGGAAAAGAAGTACTGTCTTCCCAATCGTAAATGTTAGGATGATGCGTATAAAGCAGTGAAAATAAAAATACAGTTGTGTTTTTGTTGTTATGTGGCTCCTTTATGAGCCAGACATTTTTTCAAATTGCCAGTTAAAGAGTGTGGTCCCCCAAAATATATGTCTAAGTCCTAACCCCTGAAACCTGTGAATATGACCTTTTGAAAATAGGATCTTTGCAGATGTAATTACCTTGGTAATCTCCTAATGAGATTAGTCTGGGTTTAGGGTGGGACCTAAGTCCAATGACTAATATCATTATAGAAGAAATAAAAGGAAGATCTGAGACACATCGACAGCCATGTGGAGACAGAGTCAGAGACAGAGCTCACTGGAGCTATGCTGCCACAAGCCAATGAAAGCTAAATGTTCCCATCAGCCACCAGAAACTAGCAGACAGGGAGGGGCTGGATTTCTACTCAGAATCCCCAATAGGAACCAACTCTGTCAACCTGTTGATTTTAAATTTTAGGCTTTCAGTATGTGAGAGAGCAAATTATTGTTTCAACTGTGATAGTCTATTACAGCAGCCCCAGCAAACTAATATGCAAATGTTTTACACTTATTATTATTATCTTATTTTTCTCCTTGAATCTCTGTGAGGTCATTTTATGCTTGCTGTTCTATTACTTCCATGATGAAACTGCGACCAGGTGTGGAGACTCATGCCTGTAATCCCAGCACTTTAGGAGCCTGAGATGGGAGGATCACTTGAACTCAGGAGTTCAAGATAAGCCTGGGCAACAAGTGAGAAATCCCTGTCTCTTAAAAAAAAGAAAGAAAGAAGCTGGGAAAAACTAAGAATTTATACAGGGCCAGGCACAGTGGCTCACGCCTGTAATTTCAACACTTTGGGAGGCTGAAGCAGGAAGATTGCTTGAGCTCAGGAGTTTGAGACCAGCCTGGGCAACATAGAGAGACCCCATCTCTAGAAAAACACAAATTTAGCCAGACCCACACTTGTAGTGCCTGTAGTCCCAGCCACTCTGGAGGCTGAGGTGAGAGGATGGCTTGAGCACAGGAGGGCAAGACTTCAGTGAGCCTTGATTGTATCAGTGCACTTCAGACTAGGCAACACAGTGAGACCTTGTCTCAAAAAAATTAACCTTGTCAATTGTATGTGATTGCCCCCTTTTCTGTGTTCGAATACATCTTTTATTTGTTTACTTTTTACTTTTTATCATCATCACTTGTAACATACTTAGAAGTTTAAGACATCCTTTTATCCTTGAACCATTTGAGGATAAGTTTTGATCTTAAACATAACGTATGGACTGTGGTGACTTTGTGAAGCTGTATGAATTCTTAATTTTTAATTTTCATTAATTTCTATTTTTTAAAATTTTTGTGACATAAAAAAGTAAAAAATAAAAATAAATAAATAAATAAAAATTTATAACCTTCACAAAGTCACGTTTTCTGTTTTATAGAGTAAAAATCTCAAAAAATGACAAGACGCTTTGAAAAGAACATTCAAACAACAAAATAGATTTTGTAAATTAAAAATACCATTACATAAATAAAAACTTCAGTGGAATATTAGGAAAATAAAAAAGTGCCTTTGAGCACTTTGAAAACTTTGCAGAGGACCAAGGCTGCATACAACCTGAAGTTACAGACAACATAGAACTTTTCATATTCTACAATAAAGGTTTCCAATTAAATTCTAGATGTCATGCAATAGATAAAACTGTAAAATATCCAGGACTTTCCATCCAGAAGTTCACAATTTTTATAAACAAAGAAAAAAATTAAAGGAAATACTCACCTGAATATTCTATAACTGGTCTGAACAGTGCAGGAAAATTCATGCATTTGTCTTACGAGTTCGGTGTCCTCTGGGCTTCCTGGATAACAGATGTTATTCTCTGAGATTTCCACAGTCTAGCAAATTCCAAATGCCTCTATAAATAATAAGCCTTGCTTTTTGGAGGCCAATGTATTATAGGATCCTTAAAGCCCCTCCCTTATTAGGTTTCTGCAGTACAGAGTATCAATGATAGGATTTACCTTTCCACCATTGTTTACATGAACTCAATTTCTAATCTCTGTAAATAACCCTCTACAAGCACCCTCTAGTTGTGGTTAGTGCTGATTTATCTTGTCATTTATTTATTTATTTATTTATTTATTTTGAGATGGAGTCACCCTCTGTCATCCAGGCTGGAGTGCAATGGCATGGTCTCGGCTCACCGAAACCTCTGCCTCCCAGGTTCAAGGGATTCTCCTGTCTCAGCCTCCTGAGTTGTTCAGATTACAGGCATGTGCCACCAGGCCTGGCTGATTTTGTATTTTTAGTAGAGACAGGGTTTCACCATGTTGGCCAGGCTGGTCTCGGACTCCTGACCTCTGGTCATCTGCCTGCCTTGGCCTCCCAAAGTGCTGGAATCACAGGTGTGAGCCACCATATCCGGCTTTTGTCATTGATTATTAAACAACACCCACGTGGCAAATTCATGTTTGATTTTCTGGGGCCCCAAGTCTACTTTCATTTCTGCTCGAGTTTTCATAAATTCAGATACAAAACCATTTACTTTCTTTGATTTCAACAATAAGAATCACAAAACTAGACCTTACATACAAAGTACATCTCACTAAATTGGGGGATTGGTAAATAAATTAAATTAAAATGGTTATTATCTATTGCTATTTATATATTTCCTTGTAACCATTTCCAATCTTGGTGCCCATCCCTTATCAGATGGTGCTTGGCGCTCCTCTGTGCAAATGTCCTCTCTTCTATTTCCACAAAGGCAAAATGCTGTTTTCTGTATTTAGGAATACTATCAACTTGTTACTGTTGCCATTACTTCATAGTCACCTACTCATATGTACAGTTTCTAAACTAAAATATGGCAAGAAACTTGTCAATGAAGACAATTCCATGTGAAATTTTAGGCGTGTTTCTTTTTCTGCAGAGTAATTGACTGATTCTCAAATTTTACAGGGCTAGTTTAGGCACAGCTCTTCCCTCTGAGATCTTCATTTTCTGAGAAACTAACTCTGAATCTGTGTCCTGATGAGGATCTGCCGTCACACATACCACAAAGTGCCACCCATGTCAAGCATGAAAGTCCGCACTCAAACTGACACCCACAATTGATATCACAGCAGAGAAACAACAACATAGAACACAACTGAGAGGGAGAGCTGTCTCAGCTATGCAGCCAAATGCTTAGGACCAAATCAGGAATCCATGCCTCACACACTCTGGGTTGGAGAAGATGGGACTGCATTAGACAAGTTGGTTTTTCATTTGTTTGTTTGTTTGTTTTTGAGATGGACTCTTGCTCTGTTCCCCAGGCTGGAGTGCCCTGGCATGATCTCGGCTCACTACAACCTCCGCCACCTGGGTTCAAGCAATTCTCCTGCCTTAGCCTCCCAATTAGCTGAGATTACAGGCGCGCACCATCACGCCCGGCTAATTTTTTATTTCTAGTAGAGTCGGGGTTTCGCCAGTTGGCCAGGCTGGTCTTGAACTGATGACCTCAGGTGATCCGCCGCTCTCAGCCTTTCAATGTGCTGGGATTACAGGCGTGAGCCACCGCGCCTGGCCTAGATAAGTACTGTTGAGGCATAAGATGGTAATACCTGAAATATTTGGCTAGAGATGTTCTTTATATTGTTTTTACTTCAATCTCTCTGTCTGTTACGTGTATTCTATACTAACAATCAAGGCTCCTTTTGATGGAAATTATTTTAATCTCTTAGCTGTTGCCTCTTTCTGCCTATAGAACATCTTGCACACCACTACCTGACCAGATTTTATAACTCAGCGTTCAAGTGAAGCTCCTATCATAGTCTAAACTCTTCCTTATGGTATCCTTGCTTTTCAGTACTAATCTGAGATACTCCTGCTGCTTTTCTTCAGAACAAACAGCTCTTTCAATAAAGCTAATGTCAGGAAACTTGCCATGCAAATAAACACAACAAATAAATTGAAACATAATCTATTTAATTTTTTGCACTAACAAACCTCTTAAGTGCATTTATGTCCTTAATGAAAGAGTTGTTTGCTTTTCCAAGTTCTGCAGTTTCTTTTCTAAATTGTTCCCATTTTCCTTATACTTTCTACAATATTCTCATGATGCTTCATTGTTTCTTTTCGGGCCAGCCTCTCTCTCTTCTCCACTGCCTTTTGAAAAGCTGAGCAGTTGGACCTGGGAAAGATGCCCTACCAGCTCCAAGCACAATGCTGATAGAGGATGCCAATCTGGGATGATGGCACATTTTCCGTGACAGCTGCTACCACAACCTGGTTACTGGCTGCTAGCATTCTCACCCATCGGGGGTCTCTAGATAGTGCACTGTGTATGTCACCAGCAAAAGAGTAGCTCCTCTAGTCTGTTACCTTTTCTGCAGTCCCTGTGCACCAAGAGTATCATTACTAGCTAGTTCTAAAGCTCCTCACTGAGTGATGGCAGTATGCTGCCCACTGATAGTTTGGTAAGCTGGAGCTTGTACCATCACTGCAACAATAGCAGATGACACTGCTTTCTCATCGTCATACTTTTCTCGAATTCCTGGCTTTCCAGGTGCATGTAAGGATACACTACTCAATATTATCCTGTTGGAAATGCTATTGGACAGTATCTGTCTTACCTGTTAAGAATCAGATATCCATGAACTGTATTCTGAGAATCTTTACCCTTTATACTTATGAAGACGTGAATTGCAGAAAAACACTTCGTAAATCTTTGGTAGAATTCTTCTGGACCACTCTCCATATAAGAAGCTTCCCTGAATGACTCCAGCTCTGTGGAAACCATGTGGATCCTCCATGCACGATGCTACAAAAAAATCACAGAAATTTGTCTGGATCGTCCTTTTTGATTCTTATAGGCTTCTTCCTTCCTATTAAAGTGATTGTTTTATTAATAGGATTAGGGTAATGTAGTGTTCTCTGTGCATGTTTCCCAAATATGTTTGGAAATAAACTACAGGTGAGGGAAGAGACTCACAAGGGAATTCCAAGTGGCTGGGATTAAAGAATGTGTGAATGAATAAATGATCTGTTTCCAAGATTGTATTAAAAGAAAAAATTGCCACTGATCTCTTTTCCACGTTGTGATTATATTGCCCTGTTCTCTCAGTTGTGTCTAGATTTTCTGCCTATCTCCCAGATTATCCTGCCTATCTCCCAGAAAATTCAGAAAGATATTTTCTTTCTGAAATTTTCAAGTAATAAAATAATGAATTTAAGCTCCCCCTATAAAACAAGGTCATGTGTGTTCCTAAAAGTTAGAAAGGTTAGAAGTATAAAATTCCAATATGTATTAGGTGACTGTCCTCAGCCATTTTAAGGCAACCTCAGATGAATATCAAGGATAGAAAATTAAATCCTAAAATACTATAGAAATGTGAGATAAATGTAAAAACATTCTGTTAATTAAAATTTTTAAAAATGCCATTTATTTGGACTATGCCCCAAACAGACCAAATAAAAATGCAGCTATTCATGCTAAAGTTCTGCATCCCTGAATTTTTAACTACATTGTTTACCTGACTTAGTAAAAAATCAGGACAGATGCATAATAGCCAAATGCCAAAACAGGCCAGCTTTTAGCCAGCATGATAGGGAAGTCCTCTATTCTTTCGTCTGTGCAAGAAGAGTAACCTGATGTTAACCATTTCGCTTGTTGTATTGTTTCTTTGTTCCTGTTCAAGAAACCTTACAAAAACTGGCTCTTGTCCCATACCCAGGACAGAAACTCTCTATTTTTGGATGAGATATTTCCTGATTTTTGAATCACAGATAGAAGCCAATTTGATCATTTAGCCAAATTTGCAAAAATATTGTCCTTTCATATCTTCAAATATACAGTGAGAAAACCCAAAGAGATATGAGAAAATCTAGCCAAAATCACACACACACACACACCAGGAGTTGAACTGAGAACAGAAATAACATTTTCTGATTTGAAGGCAGTAGAATTTTTATTGTCTAATAACAGTAACTTTATTTTACATAGTCTTGAATTTTTGGTTACTAGCAATGAGTCAAAGGAAAGCTCACAGGAGGACACCCGGGTAGACATTCCTCTCTGCAGCATCATCAGCTATAGTTAGTTGAAATGATAAATTAAATTATGCTGGCTTAATTGAGAACACAAGACAAGAACTCTATGTATGCTACTATTATGCATTTGCTTTATTTTGCCACAAATAATTTTCCTTTCTTTTCTTTTCGTTTGAGACAGAGTCTTACTCTGTCACCCAGGGTGAAGTGCAGTGGCATAATCTCAGCTCACCGCAGCCCGCACCTTCTGGGTTCAAGCAAGTCTCCAGCCTCCGCGTCTCAAGTAGTTGAGATTACAGATGCCCACCACCATGTCTGGCTAATTTTCATAATTTTGGTAGAGACAGGGTTTCACTATGTTGGCTAGGCTTGTCTCGAACCCCTGACCTCAAGTTATCTGCCCGCCTCAGCCTCCCAACATGTAATTTCCTTTTTTTAACTATATGGTTAACACATCTTAGTTCTTTCCTGGGCTCATATTCCTTGATGTGACCTTTATGCTATGGCTTTCCCAGAATTTCATCATAGACTATGATCTCTTCTCATTTTGTATACTCTTCCTTAAAATTTCATATCACTTCTCTGGTTTGAACTACACACATGCTATGTTTCCACATCAGTTTTTAATTTTATTTCTATGAAGAATTTTACTTCTGCCCCCCAAAATGTGACAAGGCAAATGGATCAATAACCTCTTCAGGAGGTGAGAAGGAATCTTAGGTTTCTGATATAACTGGCAAGGTTCCCAGTGTCTTACCTTAATTTTATTTCTGAATTTTAGGAATGTCCCAGGTGATAATAATTATAATAGAAGTTGTCAAAACAGAAGGTCCTTTAAGAACTGTAACACTCACCGCCAGGGTCCGTGGCTTCGTTCTTGAAGTCAGTGAGACTGAGAGCCCACCAATTCTGGATACAGCATGATCTTGCAATTTGGGGGCCTCATCTTTTTTAACACTTCTTTTACTTCAGATCTTCTAGTGCATAATTTCAAAAATTTAGTACGAAAGGTAAGAAAGCAGAGTGCAGTGGATCATGCCTGTAATACCAGCCCATTGGGAGGCTGCAGTGGGACGATTTCATGCTTCAAGAAGTTTGAGACAAGCCTGGTCAACATTGTGAAACCTCATCATTACAAAAAACAGAATTGTACCCGGGTGTCATGGCAAGAACCTATAGTCCCCGCTACTGGGGAGGCTGAGGTGGGAGGATTGCTGGAGCACAGGATGTTGAGGCTGCAGTTAGCTGGAATGCCTATCTCTGCATGCCAGCCTGGGTGACAGAGGAAGACCCTGTCTCAAAACAAACAAAAAAGTAACAATATAAAATATCTTACTGATATTTGTAATGTTAATCATGTCGAAACATATTGGATATATTTGGTTAAAAATTTTTATTAAAATTAATTTCAGTTGTGTTTTATTGTTTTATAATGTAACTAGAAAATGTATTCCCACTGTGCAGCCATAAAAAATTACTAGATCACATCTTTTGCAGGGACAGGGAAGGAGCTGGAGGCTATTATCTTTAGCAAACTAACATAGGAACAGAAAACCAAATAGTGCATGTTCTCACTTACAAGTGGGAGCTAAATGAGGAGAACATATGGACACATAGAGGGGAACAACACACGCTGGGGCCTATAGGAAGGTGGGGGGTTAGAAGAGGGAGAGGATCAGGAAAAATAACTAATGGGTGCTAGGCTTGAGACCTGGTTGATAAAATAATCTATACAACAAACCCTGATGACACAAGATTACCCATGTAACAAACCTGCGCATGTATTGCTATACTTAAAATAAAGTTTTAAAAAGTATTTTCTTCTCTTTCCTTTACAGTTTCTCTGCAAATGCATGAATTAAAGAAAAGCAATGAATATATTTTTCATGGGAAAATATTCAAGATATATAGAAACAAAACTTCTGAGATTTAACTAAAACAATGTTAAGAAGAAAATGTGTAGCATTATATTCATCTGTTATTTACAAATAAAGGTCTATCCCAAAGAACCAGATAAACAAAAGTAAATTCATTCCAAAATCTAAAAAAAATAAAAAAATTGTAGTATATTGATTAAAAAGCATACAGTAGATAAAATCAATGAAGTCAAAAGTCTTTACCCCTTTTTTGTGTTTGAGACAGAGTCTCACTCTGTCACCCAGGCTGGAGTGCAGTGGTGCGATCTCGGCTCCCTGCAACCTCTGCCACACAGGTTCAAGTGATTCTCCTTCCTTAGCCATCCGAATAGCTGGGATTACAAGCACGCGCCATCTCGCTTGGCTAATTTTTGTATTTTTAGTAGAGCTGGGGTTTCACCATGTTGGCTGGGCTGGTCTCAAACTCCTAACCTCAAATAATCCACTCACCTCGGCCTCCCAAAGTGCTGGGATTACATGTGTGAGCCACCACACCCACAAAAAGTAGGCTCTTTAAATAGATAAATTAAATTGATAAATTCTTAGTGAGACTCAATTAAAAAATGGAGACGAGGAGTTCAAATAAAAAATAAATATGCAAACACTTAGGTTGTCCACAAATTAATATGTTAATAAGAAGATTTTAAGATGACTTTTATGCTCATACACTTGATGATTTAGATGAAATGAGAAATTTCTCTGAAAAACATATCTGACAAAAATCAACAGAAGAAACCATAGACAAATCTAAGATATGATTTAGATTCTAAAAATTTACCCTATTATTTAAAAAACAAAATTTCTCCCAACAAAAAAACCGGTGACCTTTTTCAGTAAAATATTCACAACATTTAAGAAAAAAACACACACTTTTAGACAAACCCTTCTAGAGAACAGAAAAAAGCAGTAATACTTCCCAACTCGTAACTTTGCTTTTCTGTTGTGTTTTTCTTTTACTTTTTGTAAACAGCTTCTCTCTCTGTTGCCCAAGCTGAAGTGCAATGGCAAGATCATAGCTCACTGAAGCCCAAAACTTCTAGGCTCCAGTGATCCTCCTGTCTTGGCCTCCCAAAGGGCTGTGATGACAGGCTCTAGCTGCTGTGCCAAGCTCCAACATATAATTTTGATATTCGATCCTGATAAGTGTGTTACAAGAAATGCAAATTGCAGTACAGACTGTAAAATAAATATAGGTGCAACAATTCAAAAAAGTTAGCTAGCTAATCAAATCTTGTGAGAGATAAACTCATATCATCTCCAAGTGGAGCTTATTCTAGAAAGGTTGACTAATGCAACATCGGAAAATGAAATAAGTAATCACCACATGAACAGGATGAAATACATATCATGGTTCCTATAAAAAGGGGAAGAAAATATTTGATACAATGAAATGGTCATTTATGATTTTGAAAGCACTATTAAAAACACTTAAATAGCCGTGAACTTTCTCTAATAAGAATGTAATAACTTAGGGCCCGTACCATATTTAATGGAGAATTTGAAAGCTTCTACCCAGGAATGGGAATGAAATATAAATCCTGTTATCATCACTTGTGTTCGACACCTTGCTCCACGTCCTTTTCAGTGCAACTAGACAAGAAAAAGAAGTAAATAATGTGACGGTTGAATAGAAATAAAGATACCAGGCCGGGCACGGTGGCTCACGCTTGTAATCCCAGCACTTTGGGTGGCCGAGGCGGGCACATCACGAGGTCAGGAGATCAAGACCACGGTGAAACCCCGTCTCTACTAAAAAATACAAAAAATTAGCCGGGCGTGGTGGCGGGCGCCTGTAGTCCCAGCTACTCGGAGAGGCTGAGGCAGGAGAATGGAGTGAACCCGGGAGGCGGAGCTTGCAGTGAGCCGAGATTGGGCCACTGCACTCCAGCCTGGGTGACAGAGCAAGACTCCGTCTCAAAAAAAAAAAAAAAAAAAGAAATAAAGATATCATAATTGCATTATCAGCAAAACATGACAGTTCAGTTAAAAAATAAATCTCTAAACCATTAGATATATTCGTGAATTGAAAGACAAATTGAATCATGCATGCTTTTAAGACAATAATTAAAAGTGAGAGTAAGCCAGACGCATTGACTGACACCTATAATCCCAGCACATACACACACACACACACACACACACAATTACTGTGAATATACGAATACTATATTATACAAAAATATGCCTAACACACCCATACACCCCACACCCACACATAAGGCTTTGAGAAAGGCACTTTGTTCTGGGAATGAGGCTTATGAGCAGTGAGTTTGGGAATCAAACCCAGGCAATTTAGCTTCAAGACATTGCTCTTAACCATGATACCATATTACTCTCAGCTGACTTTTTCATAGTGGGTGATAATACACTTTAGCCTCATGGCAATTCCAGGAAATGTAAGCACTGAAGAATTATTTTGAAATATGCAGGAAATGTTGCTTGTTATCTTCTTTACCCCTTGTTCTCTACAACTTTGCTTTTCCTCACCAAGGGTTATTTTTCTGACACATTTATGGGTGCATTCCATTAAAGAAAGAGTTTCACTTGGTGTCAGGCATGATAGAAGCTCTCTTTCTCCATATACGCCTGAACTTGACTGTCCTCCTTCTGTTCCCATTATTTAACCCTGAATACCTTTCACCCTTTTAGATGTCACAAGGATGTGACTGAGCAGTTTCAAGAGCATCAACTTTTGCTTTCTCCTCCTCCCTTAGAATCCTGCATCTGCATTGCTGGTCTCAGACAAAACAGGCAACCCCTATTTCCCATTCTGGGATATTTTAATGATCAACTTCTCTTATGTTGTGTATTTGAAGGGCATGGACAGATCACTGGAAAGTGGATAGACAGGGACCTGTGTTCTGAGAACTGGGCCAGAAGACTGACAGAGGGGCAGAAGAATTTCAGAGTGATTCTGGCAGGCATTATGGTTCAGTAAGGGCCAGAGGAGTGGAACATATAGGCACAGGTTGAGAGGACTGTGACAAGACAGGGCCTAGCTCTTTTGCAGCAGAATGTTAATAGACATTATATTTTAGTAAAAGAGGACATTTCTCTGAGTCAGCATTAAAAACTTTCACAGTCTGGAAGAATGAATAGTCACAGGACCTAGCCTCACCTTCCCTTCTGAGTATGAGAGGCTACAAGGCAGTGAGAATGGAACAGCTTTTATCTGAGGTTAAAGCCAGTGTCTCTCTCTTCAGCCCACACTTACTGGTAAGGTCCAGTGGATGACTTGGCTACAGGTTTCTGGACTTCTGGCTTTTGAGGGAAAGACTTTGTCACCCTCTATGCTGAAGGTATTCTATGTACTATGAACCCCAGTCAGTGGCTCTTAACATCAAGAAATCTTGGGAAGTACAAGGCATTCAGAAGGCCTACATGAATAGTTTGCAGCCATGTATAGACATCAGAAGGGGGTTCCTGACAAGGATGCCCTGACCTTTTTTATCTCACTGACCTAGAATTACTGTTTCTGCCCCTGGTCATCTTGAAGGAGATGGACCACCCCTTTCCCCCCTCTACTCCAGTGTCATGTGCATCTTCCTCAGTGATTTTGCTGTGTTGTGTTCATAATGATTGTCCAGTTGATACCAAATCTTGAAGAAAATTTCCAAAAGAATATTTACCTGGTCAATTGTCAATTGCCCTTTTACAGGAATCTGGAACTTGAATGGTGTTTCTGTAAGGGGCTCCTTGGATCTCATGTTTTACAGGACCCCCAGTCTCTGGATATAGATCCTCAATGTCCACTTCTTAGGAAGAGTAGGTGTAGTAGGTTATATTCCTCTCCCACTCTCTCTAAAAGAGTGCTAAAATATATATTCCATCCCACATTGTTTTTCTATGATGTAACTTCAAGACTGCTACTGCTGTGTGTGTGTTCTAGTCCCTTTACTTTGTGTAGGGTTGGGACTACAGCTGATGTTTTACTCTGTAGAATAATGGTAGTATACAATTCTCCTGACTCTGTGGGAATCTTCAGTGTGGAAAATTATCTACCATGCTGTGAGAAAGCCCAAGCGGCTACCTGGAGAGGCTGTTTGAATGTATTCTAGGTAACAGCCCCCAGCAAGGAACCTCAGACATCAGCCAGGATCATCTGCTGGACTGGAAGTAGAATGTTTCCGTTATTTAATCGGTGATCATGAAAATGACCATTTGGTGGGTAGACAGACTCAACAGACTCACTATAAACTGGGTTTTCATCAGAACTGGGTTTTGTTTGTTTTGTTTATTGTTTTGGTTTAATTTAGTTAATTTGTTTATTTTGTTTTTTTTTTTACCCGACACTAATATGCTTCCAATGTAACATGAGGTGATGGTTATGTCTGGTCTCTAGGTTATCAATGAGAATTCAGTCTGTGTGAATTGGAAATATAAACATATTTCAAAGCAGACAGTCTGCACATCTGTCTATTATTCCCTGGGTGATGCTGTTTGCTTTATTAAACAGCTACAGAATTCAATGTGGGTTAAACCCTTTTGGTTCTTGCTCAGGCATTGCTAGCGAATTCTCAGAAAAGCAATAGGCTGTACCATTAGCCTATGTCTGTAGATGGATATACTATCTAGGTTTTTGTAGTGTGTTCTGATGTTCACACAATGATAAAATCTCCTAATAATGCATTTCTCAGAATGTATTTTGTTGCCATAGGATGCAGGACTGTTAAAATTCCTGTTCTAGCCCAAAGATTCAGTGAAAACTTCTGTGTAAAATAAATTTTTCCCCCCAAATTGATGAGGTGTAGAATTTACTGTATTAATAGGAGGGAACCCTCACACTTACAAGTGCATTGTACAAAACTCCGTCTGTCCATGGTGTGCAAAATTTGTTCCTGAATGAGATCATTAAGTTGGAATCACACACCCACATATTTCTAGAATTCCATCCAATAAATTCACAAACACTTGAAAATCACAATACGTATTTTCTTACAATTAAAATAATCTCTTAAGAGATTATTTTAATTGTAAGAAAATGTACAAAAAGTTTTGCATTTGACAAATTTTCTATTTAATAGCAATAAAATGAAGTGACACTAAAGTAGAAAAAAGCCTGAACAGTATGATTTCTTTGTATCAACAGTGACGGGCTCCCTTGTATATGGAGTTCCCAAACAGTGAGTTTTCTTAATCCTGATCATCTGTGGACAGTGTAAAAGAAAGGCCTGACAGGAAAATTTAAGGAGCCAGCCGGATAACTCCATATGAGGGAACTCTTGGCGACATCCAAAAAACTCACACTTCCACTTTCAAAATCAAGAAACACACCAACCCGGCCCAGAGGTTTCTCTACATAGAGAGGAAACACTGGGGAGTTGGTCAAGAGACGGAAATGATTATCCACCTTCATACACAAAAGAAGAAGTATGTCCTCAGATTCAACCATTGTGCTATTCCTCGTTATCCAGGAGTCGTTACAGACTCCCAGAGCCCAGTCACAAGAGTTGTCCACATCCAGCTCCCAGTAGTGTTTCCCAAAGGAGAAGACCCTGGATCCCCATGCAGCAAAATAGTCAGATCTGTCAGAATTCAAAGATCCACCTCTGAACATCCAACTTCTCACGTCCTCAAAGAGCCTGATATTGTGACTGGTTACTTCACAATGGAAGGAAGTTTCCACTGTAGAAAAAAGAGAATGTTCCAGTGAAAAGCAGTTTATAAATTCTTATGTTCAGATAAGAAAGAGATTCTCACTAGAGAACACAGGTCAAGATTAGAAAGAAACTTCTGTCTGGAAAAATGTTGGAATCAAAGGGTGTTAGGGTATCTGCACAAGTAAATGGCTAAACTACGATGATCACAATTTCTATAAACTCAAAAAGTATGAAGGGGAGGAAGGTCATGTCTATGTCTAGTTAGCGACCTTTCATAACAACTGAAAAGCTGGAAGCTCCTGCACTGCAGCCAAGTCCATAGCAATAAAATTAACCTTCATTGTCTCTTCTCTGTCAGGGCAGAGCAGGAGGCTTTGGCCAGGAGATGAGGTGGGGAACCTTTCTCAGTCCCAAATAAAAAAGTTATCACTTTCCAGAAATATTATGATCTGCCACTTAAGCTAGCAAATTCATACTTAAAGAGAAAATCTGAATCTGCCTTCTGAAAAGTGCAGATTCCTTGCAAGAATTATCTGACTTTCATGCCAGATTCAGGCACAGACTTCTTTTATTCTGCTGGATTTGTCATGATCTATCCTGGAGTTCTATCTAAGACCTCATCAACCACCAAATCATGTTCCTACTGTTCACAGATTCTCAGTTTTTGCATTGTTATATAAGTTACTCATGCATGCTTTAGTTGATTAAAAACATGATTAAAATTACAAATGCTATGAAACTTCACCTGAAATGTATCTTTAAAAACACTGTCACTCAAATCAGTCATTAACTGCACTGAATTTGAAATTGAAATGTCCTGAATTCAGTTCTGTATACTTCATGTAACAATTGTATACATGAGATTGTATCAGAGAACGGTTCCTAAAGTCCAAAAGAGCCCTTCTGCATGTTTCATTTTTCTAAGAAATTTGTTATATGGCTGATTCCTATTACATTTCACCAGCTTTTATTTAGTTTTGTCTGTTTGATGATAGTGAAACTATAAATATAAATACCTATTCACAGGCTATTCTCTTCTTCTAGATGAACGATCATTACACTAGGAAAGCTGCCCATAGAAAACCATAATTGAAGGCATTGCATGTTGATCCCACCAAGAGGGCGACACTCACCTCGGAAGCGGTTGAACCTGTACACCAGTCCAGTGATGGGCCCTGCAGTGAGCTCTGGATTCACAGGCTGGGGCATGTGCAGCAGCGCAGACTCACTCCTGCAAGCAAGTAGGTTGAGTTGGTTAAGTTTCTGATGTCTGTGTTTAAGAAACAGATTCCAACAGAAAATGCTTCATTCAAACCCACTTCTGATACTGTAATGTACCTCCACAATGCTAGGATGGGTTTGTGGCTCTTAGGGAATCTTTCTAACTATTCACTCCATTTCCAACCTACTGCCACTGGAAGATAAATGCCTCTCTCCCTATCTGCCACCAAATAGTTTATCTCTAATTATGATTCTGAATCACAAAAAGAGGCAACTGTATTCTAGCAATCTCTGTATTGCACTCTTCAAAACACAAACCCCGGAGTCACTTGGGAAATTAAGAAAAGATTAATGTCTGATAAAAGGCATAGGTAACATTCATCATACCACACAAACACATGACTACACATACACACACAATCACACTGACACATTACGGTGTTAGTAAATTATGTTTTCACTTTGTCGGAAACAGCTTGATGTTTTTCATAGCATGCCTTGTGCTCCAGTTTGCACTGATGGCCAAAAACATACCTTGCCACGATGTCTCCCAAATCCTGTAGAGAGAGAGAAAAAAAAATGACTTCTTTAGAAAGTTGTTATTCTTGTTGGGTGAGGTGGTTCACACCTGTAATCCCAGCGCTTTGGGAGGCCAAGGTGGGTGGATCACCTGAGGTCAGGAGTTCCAGACTAGCCTGGACAACATGGCAAATCCCCATCTCTACTAAAAATACACACACACAAAAATAGTGGGGTGTGGTGGTGCATGCCTTTAGTCCCAGCTACTAGGGAGGCTGAGGCAGGAGAATTGCTTGAACCAAAGAGGCAGAAGTTACAGTGAGCTGAGATTGGGCTACTGGACTTCAGTCTGGGTGACAGAAGAAGACTCTGTCTCAAAATAAACACACAAAAAAGTTATTATTCTCCCTATCTGGTCTTTAGGTTTTGAAAACTCTAGAATTACCACATACTATCACTGCAACCCTTTTAAAATGTATTCTCATCTCTAACAATTATACCGGTAAGACCTATTGACAGTATGAATTTCTGATAAATTCAGGACCCTAAATTTGAGTGAGAGAGAAAGGTGTGAGTAGTGACTGCACATTTCTGCAGCTGTCTACAATGTGGTCTTTTTCAGGGCTGGTCCCCAAAGTGTAATGTGGCTCAAATCAAGGGCATTTCAAACCTAGGACTTCCCAAAAGGAGGAAGAAGGAAATGTTAGTTTTTCCATAATTTCTATGTATTATCCATTGGAGTTAAAAATAGAATTTTCACATGAAATTTTTTCTTCCAGAGTTTTAATGAAATGTGCTGGAGGAGGAAGCTTGTGGTAGAAAATGTTGTATGGAAATCTAGTTGTACAATTCCATAAAGCTTTCTTTCCATGATTAGGGTAGGAGTTATAGTTTATAACTGGTGGGAATGACTCTCACCATCAATGCAGGAGATGAGGAAATAATGACTTTGGTACCCAATGGAAGGCAAAGATGTAAAGGTCAGCTAACACAAAGTGTCTCAAGGGGCATCCTCCGTTCTTACCTGGAGCAGTTCCACATCTGGTTTATGACACATTTCCAGTAGTTCCTGATACATTTCTTTCAAGTGTTTACTCTTTTGATCCATTTTGACCCAACTTCTCTGGAGTTGCTGAAAAATATCTTGGTATTCCTTGTTCAGTCTCTCTAAATGTTGTTTTTCTTCCTTGTGGAGAACTGGATGCAGCTTCCTATACTCATTCCTGATCATCTGTGCCCGTAAATCCACGTCGCCCTGTGGGGATATGAATTTTGTAGGTTATATACCCAGGCCTACTTCCACGTCACAGAACCCACAAATTCATCTTCCTCATTCCTTCTTTTATTTTCCATCCTTTACAAACAGGATGGTGAGTTAAGCAAGACCTTCCTTCAAAATTTATGTAATTCATCAATTCCCAAACACCTGCAAAAAAGCCCTTTAGATTTAAATGTTTAAATATATGTCCTCTCAAATTGGAAATACCATTAGAAAACAACTAAAATTTATGATTGATCGTTAAATTGTCATGAATACACATAATCTTTGTTACTCAATTAGGTTGTTGTTTCAAATCTCTGAACTTCATTGCCTGAACAATCACTCTTAGTAGAAATGTTTTTAGCATATTATAATCAGGATCAGAAGCCATCACACAAAAAGGATCTTAGTAAAAAATTTAACCCCCATCTCTCAAACCGACTACCTCTTTTCTGTCTCCTATCTTTCTTCTGTCAAATCCATAAACTCTGTATTGCACTGCCATTCTAAGAACATTAATCCCCATTCCATTGTGTTTCTCCTCTCAATAATGACATATTTATCCTCTCACTCCCCCAGTCATTTTTTATCCCTTCTCCTCAGCTTTTCATCATGTTACATTTTCTCCTACTTGGACTGGCATCATGTGGGTCCTTTGCTACCAGATTTCACCAGCACAGGCACATTTCTTAAATTACTGTTCCCACCCGATTTCTTCCCCCTGGACAATATCATATTCACCAATAAATGCCTTTATTTCTCAATTATATACTGTTCAATCAGTATTTCATAATTCATTTTATACAGAAAACTGCTGGAAATACTTATTAATTTTAAGCACATACTTGCCCTTCAGAATTTACATTATTTTTTACTTATCTGAAAAGCATTTACAGAAAACCTGAACAATCGTTATATTGAACAGTCTGGTTGTTTTCCAGCCTGTGAATAAACACATGACAAAAACTGGCATATGAAAATTTCAACTCAAGTTGCTAATATAAATGTTGTCAGCATGCCTGTCTCAAGGTGGTCGTGAGGACTCACGGTCTCATACTTACCCTCCAGAAGAAGGCTGTTCTTCTCTCCTCATGTAGATTTCTCCGATTTTCTTGAATCTTTTTCCATAAAATCCTCATTTGCTTTAAGAGTTTCTCCTGCAAAAGAATTACAAGGTTGAACAAGAGAAAGTCAAATACCAAAGATTCCACAATCTGAGTGGTATATGCAGGCAAGGGATATAGTATATAAATACATTAGTGAGAGGAAAAAAGAACAAAATTTTTCATTGCTCATCCTTAACTGATATTTTTCAGTTTGAGGTTTCAGAATGTAGAACAGTTTAGGGAACTGAAGAGTGAAGATTTCCTGTAACCCAGGTAAATTAGTTCAGGGAAACATCCTGCTTCAGAACCCACTATGCTAGCTCCTGATTTTGTAGTGTGCTATTCCCATACTCATTTGTCCAGTAATATTAAATATATTTCCAAAATACTTTTCTTTGCACTGGTAGTTTTGGTAGCTTTTCAATGTCATTAGCATTGAACTGTAGAGTCAATAATAATGACATTTACTTAATCAGTCTCTGTTTGGGTGCAAGCTCCATGAAGGAAGGTAGAGTTGCACATTTTATTCAAAATTTCATCGTTGGTGCCTAGAACAGCACCTGGCACTCAGTAAAGAATGGAGTAATCACCGTGATTCTCATCGTCCTTCTAATCTCTTTAACTCTGCCACCCTCCAGCTTTCAGGTGATCACAGAGCTATCTCTTACCCGGCGTTCCTCAGCTGCCTCTTCAATGAGATAGTGTTTGTGAGCCCCGTGCTCCTGAGAGTTGGAGCACAGCAGGCAGAGGAGACTCTTGTCCATGTCACAGAACATCTTCTTTCTTTGCCTATGGGTCCCACATATTTGTTTCTCAGAGCTCAGGAATTGCCAGAGACTGGCTTTTCTGGCAATGGTCACTAAATTCTTCAGAAGAATATTGGTTTTGAAGTCCTTTTTCTGTGATGGTTCCCTGCATGCAGGGCAGTTGGCAGGACTTTGGGCTTCCTCCCAGGAAAGGCAGAGACAGGGCCTACAGAAGCTGTGCCCACAGCAGATGGTGACAGGGTCTACCAGGTAGTTCAAACAGATGACACAGGCGAGTTCGTTCTGGAAGGCATGTGAGAAGTCTGAGTCCATTTTCCTAAGGAAAGAAAGCCACAAGAATTTAATCTTCTACCCTGGAGAGACAAGATCCAAGCAAAGTTTGAATCAGATTGTGATCGCATAATATCCTTTCTTTCTAGAGAAATACAGGCTTTAATTTGCGATGACAGAAATAGGAAAAATAGAAAACTAAGGCACAAGGAGACATCAACCTCTAGAAAAAGTGACTGTTCTCCAATCAACACATGACCAGCTTTCCAAACTCTACTTTCTTGCATGGAAGAATGTTGGATTTTTTGAAATGTTAGTATCCACCAAATTGCTTGGGCTTCAAGGGTTTTATCAACCTGTAAACTCAAGAGGTGAGTCTTGAACGATCTGAAAATCAGTAACACTCTTAATTGCCAGTGATTGGTTTAGAGAAGGAAGGCTAACTAAGCTCTTCTACTCTCATTATTTTATTTAACTATAACAACCATCCATAATGACTTCTCCAGAAGGACATTGCTTGAAAATGTTAGAGCAGAACTCATACTTTGACCCAAATCAGAAAAAGCTAGCCTTTGCTCTCCAAGGTAAAACAGTCAAATCAAGGTAAGGTACCTCTTCAAGGTAAAGCTAAGAATCATTGTTTTTCTAGGCTGCTATGTTAATTTAATCAACAAAAACTTTCTGGCATGTTTACTGTTCCTGAACAGCCTGTTAATTTGGGGATATACTGGTTAATATTACAACATCCTTAAAAGACAGATAATTAAATTTACAAAAAATAATGATAATGGAAGCATTATCACTACTCTTTCACACAGTCAGAAAAATAGTGAGTATCGTGCAATAATAATAGGCACTAGAGGCCGGGCGCGGTGGCTCACGCCAGTAATCCGAGCACTTTGGGAGGCCGAGGTGGCCGAGGCGGGCAGATCACGAGGTCAGGAGATCGAGACCATCCAGGCTAACATGGTGAAACCCCATATCTACTAAAAAATAGAAAAAATTAGCCCCGCGTGGTGGTGGGTGCCTGTAGTCCCAGCTACTGGGGAGGCTGAGGTGGGAGAATTGTGTGAACCCGGGAGATGGAGCTTGCAGTGAGCTGAGATGGCGCCACTGCACTCCAGCCTGGGCGACAGAGCAAGACTCTGTCTCCAAAAAAAAAAAAACAAAGAAAACTAGGCACTAGACAATAAGTCAGCATTTCAAATGTATGTTTTGCTAAAACAAAAATAAAAACCTAGGCCAGGCAGGGTGACTTAAGCCTGTAATCCCAGCATTTTGGGAGGCCAAGTCAGGCAGGATTTTTGACCTCAGGAGCTCTAGACTGGAGACAAGGCAAAATGTCTAGATCATCCTGTCTCTAAAAATACATATATAAATTAAAAAAAAAAAAAGGCCGGGTGCGGTGGCTCACGCCTGTAATCCCAGCACTTTCAGAGGTCGAGGTGAATGGATCACAAGATCAAGAGATGGAGACCATCCTGGCCAACATAATGAAACCCCGTCTCTACTAAAAAAAAAATACAAAAATTAGCTGGGCAGCCGGGTGCGGTGGCTCACGCTTGTAATCCCAGCACTTTGGGAGGCCGAGGCGGGCAGATCACGATCAGGAGATCGAGACCACGGTGAAACCCGTCTCTATTAAAAATACAAAAAATTAGCCGGGCTTTGTGGCGGGCGCCTGTAGTCCCAGCTACTCGGAGAGGCTGAGGCAGGAGAATGGCGTGAACTCGGGGGGCGGAGCTTGCAGTGAGCCGAGATCGCGGCACTGCACTCCAGCCTGGGTGACAGAGCTAGACTCCGTCTCAAAAAAAAAAGAAAAAAAAATTAGCTGGGCATGGTAGCAGGCGACTATATTTCCAGCTACTCTGGAGGCTGAGGCTGAAGAATCGTTTGAACCTGGAAGGCGGAGGTTGCAGTGAGCCAAGAGCGCTGCTGCACTCCAGCCTGGCAATAGAGTGTGATTCCATCACAAAATAAATAAATAAACAAATAAATAAATAGCTGAACACGGTGGCCCATGTTTAATCCATAAACCTATGGATTATGTTTAAAACAATTTTAAAAAAGAAATAGAGCCGTTTTTAAAACTCAGAAAGTGAGATCATTTCATCTAAAAATAATCTAAGTTTGCAGGTAAATTAAAGTCCCCAAATTTTGTTCTGGTTTGTAACCTAATAGTAGCTCCTATTCTGGAAATTGTGTACTTACCTCAGAAATATATCTGTGTTCTCGCCGAAGCTTGCTGTCGAATCAGATGAATTCAGCTCAGGGATGAGAGTCTCACAGTGCAGTGCTGGTAGCTTTCGGAAGTCCCCAAAGCCAGTTGCAAAGCTACTCTGTGGGCTCTAGAGAAGAATGAGCTTGGCTCCTGAAGTGTCCGTTTATAAATCTCTGAAGACCACACCCCTTTCTTCCAATTGATTGCATTTCATAGGGCGTAGGTGGGTGTTAACATAGATGATTAAGTTTCTTCAAAACAGAAGTTTTATGTTTATTTATTTATTTATTTTTTGAAAGGAGTCTGCCTCTGTCGCTGGCTAGTTTTTTCTTGCATTTTTAGTAGCGAAGGGGTTTGATATAACTGATATAATAGGAATTGCAAATAGAGAAGCCCCCACAAGCTAATCAAATTAATTCTAGTTTATTGGATAAATGGCATGATATGTATTCTAGTTCAAATTTGAAGGTTGGTATAAACCTTTTTAGACACTGGAGATGAGACATTTCACCAAGATTGGGTGTGAGGAAGAGGAAAGAAATAGAATAGTATATAAAATAGTATATAGAGTAAAAATATAGTAAAAGGAAAAATCAATCTGCATAATATGGTGTATGGCTAAATGTTTTTTAACATTTAGGCAAATCAGACATGGAAAAATCCTAAAAGGAAGATTAATAGAGGAAATAATTGACTCAGTAAGAACTGTGAAGAACTGTCTCAGGAAGAGAAACTAGAAGTCTTTATATAGGTTTTGATTTAAAGAGGGAGAGAGAATAGGAACATTGAAAAAGATGGACAGAAAGAAATAACAAATATTCAAGACTCCTTGCAAGAGTGAGGCAGAAAGTTTATAAATTGCTTGATTACACCCAGCATATAATTATTTGAAGTTTTCTGTTGAGAGTGAGAAGATGTAATCCTTTTAAGCAAATGTCTCCGCAGGACTATGTGTCATTAAGTGAGGTGATAATCAATACTCAATATCAAAAGATGCATCTATTTCTCGATGAGGAGAAGCAACTGCATCTGCAGGCACTGGACAGAGAAGCAAAAGAGCTTTTCCAACAATTACAAGACAGTCAAGTGAGAATGACCCAACATTTAGAGAGGATGAAACACAGGTACAGAGAGCTGTGGGAGTCGTGCCACATGCCTGACGCGGAGCTGCTCCAGATGAGGAGGGAGGGTCCATCCTCAGAGACAGGAAGCCTTTGCTGGACAATGCTGCCAGCACATGCAGTTGTCACCTGCATATGTCACTGCTCTCAGCTTAGTGACACATGCTGTCTGACTCCCACATTACATTTGTCCAGTTTTTCAGAAAAAAGCTACAAAAGAAGCTTATTAGAGGGGAATATTTCCTGTGGTCAGTGCTCGATAAAGGGGAATATAAAATTACATCCACTCAAAAATTCCAAAAACGCTTGCTTGTTCATGGTTAGGATAAGAATTATATTTCATCTATGTTATTTCTATTTGGAAAAGTTCCTCCCTCTTAGAAGCAGGAGATACATATATGATGTATATGTTATATATATATATATGGTACATATATATGTATACACACATATACATATATATATACCCCCACACACACACATATCTATGGTGTTGAATAAATAATACCATCTAAGCCAGGGGTGTGCAATCTTTTGGCTTCCCTGGGCCTCATTAGAAAAAGAATTGTCTTGGTCCACACATGAAATACACTAAGATTAACTATAGCTGATGAGCTTTAATTAAATGACAAAAAAAGAAAATCTCATCATGTTTCAAGAAAGGTTAGGAATTTGTGTTGGACCACATTCAAAGCCGTCCTTGGCCGTATGTGGCCCACGGACCATGGGTAGGACAAGCTTGTTCTAGGGTATGAACTTCAAATACTACAAAAGTTTTTTAGGCATATTATTGGTTCTTTCCTGGAGCAGCTCCATATCTAGTTTATGGCACATTTTTATCAGCTCCTTATAGATTTTTCTTAGGTGTTTTTTTTTTTTCTGAACCATCTTGTCTTTTTGCCTCTCTTAAGTTGCTGTAAAATCTTTCTGTCATCCTCTGTAAGTTTCTCTAAATGTTTTACTTCTCATGGGGAACTGAACGCAGCTTCCTCTACTCAGCTCTGGTCATCTCTGCCCGTAGCTACACCTAGCACTGCAGGGACCTGGATTTCCTAGATGACATATTTACTCTGAATTCATCCTCCTCCACTTATACCTCTTCTATTCACTTTGACTCATTTTCTTTTCTTTATCTCTTTCATCTTTTTTTTTTTTTTTTTTTTTTTTTTTTTTTTGAGACGGAGTATCGCTCTGTCGCCTGGCTGGAGTGCAGTGGCGCGATCTCGGCTCACTGCAAGCTCTGCCTCCTGGGTTCACGCCATTCTCCTGCCTCAGCCTCTCCGAGTAGCTGGGACTACAGGCGCCCGCCACCACGCCCGGCTAATTTTTTTGTATTTTTAGTGGAGACGGGGTTTCACCGTGGTTTCCATCTCCTGACCTCGTGATCCGCCCCCCTCGGCCTCCCAAAGTGCTGGAATTACAAGCGTGAGCCACCGCACCCGGCCCGATAAGTGGATACATTTCTAGCATGTCTGTCTGAGGCTAAATCTGAGGCAAAAGGCCTAATACTTACAATCCACTGGTTGGTTTTCCTGCTTTCCTCGTTTAAATTTCTTTGGTTTTCTTGAATTGTTGCCCACAAACATCTCGTTTGCTTCATAATCTTCTCCTGTAAAAGAACTATGAATGTGAACATCAGAGAAGCAAATCGTTTTAGGTTTCAGACTCCCAATGATAAAGAAATCAAGGGATGAGATATGAGAGAGATTTGGGAAGATCTCAGACTGTAGAACCACAACATGTAATGAAACAAGTTTAATAGGAAAATCATAGGCAGGCCTAATTTACAGATAATGTGGCATCTTGCAGCAGAATTGGAATCTACTGCACCATGCCTTGCTAATTCTAGCGTGTTTTATTCTATTATTTCCAGTGTTGGTAAATAGGTTTCTTATAGAAAAGACTTTTTAACTTGTAGTTTGGATAGCCAGAAACTCTTCTGATATTGAGCTCTTTACGGTGTCTTGAACATTACATTAAGTAGTCAAATTATTACAATGATTATTAACTTTATCACTCCCTCAGTGAAATGTAAGCTCCAGGAAGGAAAGTATACTCAGATTATATTTATTATTTTATCATTGATACCTAGGCACCACATGACATCCAGTACAGAACAGATTAATCATCATGCTCTTCATCTTCCCCTAATCTCTTTACCTGTGCCATCCTCCAGCTTTCAAAGTGCTCTCAGAGCCATCACTTACCCAGTGCTCCTTAGCTGCCCCTCACAGTGTCTGTGAGCCCCATGCTCCTGAGAGTTCCAGCACAGCAAATGAATCAGGCTCTTTTTCCACCTCTTCAAATACCTTCTTTGTCTCCCTGTGGATCCCACACATTTGTTCATTAGGGCTCAGGAATTGCCAGAGACTGGCTTTTCTGGCAATGGACACTAGATTCTTCAGAAGAATATTGGTTTTGAAGTCCTCTTGCTGTGACAGTTCCCGGCAGGTAGGAATTTTGGCTTCTTCCTAGGAAAGGCAGAGACAGGGCCTACAGAAGCTGGGGCTGCTGCCTGTGGCAATGGGGTCTACACATTAGTTCAGACAGAAGAGGCAGATGGGTTCTTTCTGGAAGGCTTGTGTGATGTCTGAGACCATTTTCCTGAAGGAAGGGAATTAGGAAAGGTATGATTCAAACTTATTAATCTTATGCCCTGGAGAAACAAAGACCAAAGCAAAATTTGACTCAGGTTGTGACTCAATGATAAACTTCCGTCTAGAGTAGAATAGGCTTTATTTTGCATAAGACAAAAATAGAACCTGAGGCACAAAGAGAGCTCTCAGATCTGTAGGTAAAATTGTCAGATGCATGCATAACACAGGGCACTACATCCTACCCTTTTCTTTTGCATAGAAAAATGAACCTCAGAGAGGCCAGATATGGTGGCTTACACCTGTAATCCCAGCACTTTGGGATGCCAAGTCTGGTAGATCAGGTTGGAGACCAGCCTGGCCAATATGGGGAAACCCCATCTCTACTAAAAATACAAAAATCAGCCAGGAGTAGTGGCACATGCCTGTAATCCCAGTCACTCAGGGGACTGGGCAGAAGAATTGCTTGAACCCTGAGGTTGCAGTCAGCTGAGATTGAGCCACTGCTCTTCAGCCTGGGCAATAAAACAATACCTGTCACAAAAAGAAAGAAAAAGAAGGAAGGAAGGAAGGAAAGAAGGAGAAAAGAAAGAAAAGAAGAAAAGAAACCTCAATTTTGTTGAGTTTTGACTTTACTCCAAAAAGCTTGAGGTTTAAGAGTATGAAATTAGGACCAATTTATACCATTAGACAATGTGTCCTGAATACTCTGAAAACCATTCTTAATGCTCATTGTGATTGGTTTAGGAAAGATTGATTTAGTACAAAAGAAAAAAAAAGTGATTGGTTTAGGAAATGGTATTTCACTGAGATTTTACTCTCATTATTTCATTTTGATGTCATAATTTTCTCCTTTAAAGTATTTTGAAAAATCTCAATCACAAGCCAGCACTGCAAAATAATTTCTAAATAATAAGCAATATTTATTTATTGAACATTGTGAAATTTGATCAGATTTCACCCAAAAATGCTAAAGAGGCATTTAGTATACTCTAAAACACAATATTACCCTCAAATTATTCAACATATTACCTAAGTTGTATATTATAGAATATTTTGTCTTGTGCATATATTTATGTGCCACCTTTAGAATTGAAGGTAATACATTTATGCACAACATATGGAATAAAATATTCTCAATAAAATTTAGGATATACAACAAGTATAAAATTGCAAGATATCTGAAAACTATTTTCTGAGTTCTTAGAATACATAGGAACAACTAATGAATACATAAATGATACAAGTAAAATTAATCTTCACTGTAGTTCACAAGTATGTAGGACGACAGGATAACCAAATAAGAGTAAAAACATTTTTACTAATTAAGCAAATGACATCATTTCATAGAAACAAGCTCAGTTTGTTGAAAAATTAAACGTAGGACAGTCTGTTTTGGATTGGAAAAGTAGCAGGAACTCCTCCTCTGTTAGCTGTGTTCTCACCCTAGAAATATACTTATGGTCTCACTGATACTTGCTGTAGAAGTAATAATATAAAGTCTGATCAGGGATCAGGACCTCGCCATATAGTGGTAGTAGCTTTCAGACAATTTCACAGCCAGTTCCAAAGCCACTCTGTGTATCCCAGAGAAGAATGAGCTTGGCTCCTTGTACCTCTTTATATTGAATCTCTGAAAAATCACACTCATTTTGAAAAGGCTGTACATTTCTTGGAGTTTGGGATAGCCATTAGGGTTCTTGATTAGATTTCACCAGAAGAGGGAAAATGATTGATTCAACACCTTGCCTAATCTCCATAAACACACTTTAAACTTCCTCTCATCAAGAACCATTGAGTTTACAACAAATGAACCCTCAAATACGAAATTTGTAGATAATTTTTGGAGTACTTTAATATTTTACTCATCAAAAGATGGGAAAGAGGATACCATCAATTTATGATTTTAATAAATGTCTTCAGGCCGGGCGCGGTGGCTCAAGCTTGTAATCCCAGCACTTTGGGAGGCCGAGGCGGGCGGATCACAAGGTCAGAAGATCGAGACCATCCTGGCTAACACGGTGAAACCCCGTCTCTACTAAAAATACAAAAAAAAAAAAATTAGCCGGGCATGGTGGTGGACGCCTGTAGTCCCAGCTACTCGGGAGGCTGAGGCAGGAGAATGGCGTGAACCCGGGAGGCGGAGCTTGCAGTGAGCCGAGATTGCGCCACTGCACTCCAGCCTGGGGGACAGAGCAAGACTCCGTCTCAAAAAAAAAAATAAAATAAAATAAATGTCTTCAAAAGTCTGGAATATTTTTTCTCCTTTTTCTTTTTTTTTTGTCTTATGTTTTTGGAAATGTTTTGCCTGAAGTTGGCTTTAATTTTTTTTTTTTTTTTTTTGAGGCAGAGTCTCGCTCTGTCACCCAGGCTGGAGTGCAGTGGCACAATCTCGGCTCACTGCAAGCTCCACCTCCCGGGTTCACGCCATTCTCCTGCCTCAGCCTCTCTGAGTAGCTGGGACTACAGGCACCAGCCACCACGCCCGGCTAATTTTTTGTATTTTTAGTAGAGACGGAGTTTCACCGTGGTCTCGATCTCCTGACCTCGTGATCCGCCCGCCTTGCCCTCCCAAAGTGCTGGGATTACAAGCGTGAGCCACTGCGCCCGGCCAATTGGCTTTAATTCTAATAGTCACTGAACTAGACTGGAAATGCACTTTGCTGTTGCTTTTAAGATTTGATCTCAGGTTTTAATGTATTAATGTATTACTGTCAATGCATATATATATATATATATATATATATATATATATATATAACTGTCAATGCACATATATATATATTCTGGCTCTGTAGCCCAGGCTGGAGTGTGGTGGTGGAATCACAGCTCACTGCAGCCTTAAACTGCTAGGCTTAAGTGATCGTTTTGCCTCATTTTCTCAAAGAGCTGAAATTACAGACATGAGCCACTGCACCCAGCATATTAATTTATGTTTTTAATAAAAGCATAAGAATTATCTTTATTATAAATTAAGAAATAGAATATCTTTAAGACAATATTTTTAAGGAAATATAATATCTTTAAGGAAAAATGAAATCTCCAGTAGCTGTAGACTCCTATGAAAACCACCGTTACCAATAGCAATTTTGTGTATGTCTATATAACACATACATATGTAAATATATAAAATATATACATGATTTTTTTCACATTTTCCAGTCATTGAAGAATAAAAATTATAATTTATATATATATATATATATATATTTTTTTTTTTTTTTTTTTGCGACGGAGTCTCGCTCTTTCGCCCAGGCCGGACTGCGGTGGCGCCATCTCGGCTCACTGCAAGCTCCGCCTCCCGGGTTCACGCCATTCTCCTGCCTCAGTCTCCCGAGTAGCTGGGACTACAGGCGCCCGCCACGGCGCCCGGCTAATTTTTTGTATTTTTAGTAGAGACGGGGTTTCACTGTGTTAGCCAGGATGGTCTCGATCTCCTGACCTCGTGATCCGCCCCCCTCAGCCTCCCAAAGTGCTGGGATTACAGGCGTAAGCCACCGTGCCCGGCCAAAATTATAATTTATATTAATAAAAAGTGAAATAAGTAAAATTTGCTGTTTAGTGAAAACTTTGCTTAGCAACTTAAATGAAGCTGCAGAAAATGTGAATTGGATAATAGATGTAAAAAACTGTCATGAGGGCTTCACAGACAGACAAATAGAGGTAAACTAGGAGAGTAATAGTGACATATGGAGGATGAGAGTATCACGTATGTCCTTTATAAACAGCATAATGTATGACTGACTGTAGCACAAAGTGGAGCTAAGTGGAGAAGATGAAGATGAGGAGAGTACACATTCAAGGATATAATGTTTGATAATTTTTTCAGAGTAAACAAATACATTATTGCATTCAGGAAGCCAAACAATCCCCATTTTGGATGTGTAAAACATAAATTTACTTTGTTTTGAATGTGCAAAACAATATATTTTGGCTGATTTTTAGTATTTCTCTGTCTTTGGTGGGTGATTCATTATGATATTTTAAGTTTGAAACCACCACCAAAGATGAAGAATCTCTCAAAAGCAGCCAAAATAAACTGTTTCATTGTGAGGGAACACTTCATAGAATGACAACAGACTGCTCCACAATCATAAATCATAAATGTAAGTATAAGACAGTGGACTAATATTTGTAAAGTGTCAAAAAATGCAACTGCCAGTGTGGAGATGAATGTGAATTGGAAATATCTTTTATATAAGAGGATACATGAGACTCTTGTCATGTACGTACAATAAAAAAGGGGCTTTATACCCTACTAAGGGCTTCTAGAACAGTACTCATAAGATCTACTTGAAAGATAATTCCAACACCTCTGCCACATTGAATCTGGCTTTATTTATTGCTTAGTCTCCTAACAGTGTTTCCTTTATGTATCTTTTCGTTTCTATACATGTCTGGTAAGTTTTACTCAAAAAGTGAACTATGTAGAGTAGACTAATATAGAAAGCAAAACCCACCTGTGTTCCCTTTTACTAGGCTGTATGTGTGTGTTTTGGGGGAGGAGGTTGAATCAATCTAGTCAGGAGTTGATTTGGTTTTGGGACTTTTTCCTCTTAGAGTTATTTCCAGGGCACCATAAGTTTCATGCTCATCTAGCATTACTTTCTGTTTCAGGTTGGACTGGTTCAGCAGTATTTCTCAATATCTGCTGTATCCTCCCATTTAAGTTTCCTTCCAAATTCTGTTCAGTCCCCCAGAAGACATTGCTTTGACCTGTTACTCAACACTTGTGAGCCTAGTTGGGGGTGGGGATGGAGAAGGATTCTGTGTCATTCTGATGAAGCTCAGTCATAGGTTGACACTGTTTCTGGGTCTTCATGGTTGGAATCTTTTTTTTTGTTCGGTTTTGATGGAGTCTCGCTCTGATGCCCAGGCTGGAGTGCAGTGGCATGATCTTGGCTTACTGCAAACTCCACCTCCCGGATTCACGCCATTCTCCTGCCTCAGCCTCCCGAGTTAGCTGGAACTACAGGCACCAGCCACCATGCCCAGTTAATTTTTTTTTTAATATTTTTAGTAGAGACGAAAGCCAAGATGGTCTCGATCTCCAGACCTGGTGATCCGCCTGCCTCAGCCTCCCAAAATGCTGGGATTACAGGCATCAGCCACCGCGCCTGGCTGGAACCTTCTTAATGATCCTGTCCCACCTTCAGATGTAGGTCTAAATACTCCACATATTTTTTTTCCTCTTTTTTCTTTTCCCATTTCCAAAGTTCAATTAGTTTTACCAATGTCCCAAGGGCAATGACATTCCTTGTCTTTTCCTTTGTAGTTTAAGATTGTGTTACACAGGAGAGATGAGGAGGTAAATACAGGTCTTTAAATGTAATATTCTGTGAATCTCTTCACAGACTGTTAAAAAAAATATATGTGGCACATATACACCATGGAATACTATGCAGCCGTAAAAAGAATGAGTTCATGTTTTTTTGCAGGGACGTGGATAAAGCTGGAAGCCCTCATTCTCAGCAAACTAACACAAGAACAGAAAATCAAACGCTGCATGTTCTCACTCACAAGTGGGAGTTGAAAAATGAGAACACATGAACACAGGTAGGGGAATATCACACACCGGGGCCTGTCGGGGGGTGGGGAGCCAGGGGAGGGATAGCATTAGGATAAATACCTAATGTAGATGACGGGTTGAGGGGTGAAGCAAACCACCATGGCACATGTATACCTATGTAAAAAACCTGCACATTCTGCACATGTACCCCAGAACTTAAAGTATAATAACAAAAAAGCATGGTTTATGTCTTAATGTTGATTGATATTAACTTATCATAAAAGAAATTATATATATACACATTTGAAAAATTAGGCATAAAATTGAATTTATCTATTTCAAACTTTTCTTACACGTTAAAATATTTAAAAATACATATATATTTCTCTTCTTCATGAAAAAAACTCATAATTTCTCTCCTTCATTGCAATTCTTCCTGTATCTTATCCTGGTTATTTTTAAGTTTCCTAACCATTACCTTCCTAAAATATTATTCAACATTCTAACTTCTAATACTAATTAATGGAGTTTGCAATTTATATAAATAAAACACTGTAATATAACATTTGTGTGTTTCAATTCTTTTTCTTAAACTTCTTTCTTAAACTTGAGATTCATTAATTTGTTGCATTTCGGTGTTATTCTCTATGTTTTATAGAATTATTTTGTATGATGAGATCACAATTTATTTAGCAATTCTACTGTTGATGAATATTTATTTTGTCTCCCATTTGGAGCTACTAGGAAAACTGATGCAAAGATCAACACCTTAGGTGACCTTAGGTTGATCCTGCACCTTAGAATCATCTGGGGAATTTTACAAAATCGTGTTGCCTGGGCCCTACTCATGAGCATTAAATCAGAAGAGCTGCAAATGGGGCCCAGGCCTCAGTGTTTTTTGTTGTTGTTGTTGTTGTTTGTTTTTGTTTTTGTTTTTGAGACAGAGTCTCGCTCTGTTGCCCAGGCTGGAGTGCAGTGGCATGATCTTGGCTCACTGCAAGCTCTGCCTGCCGGGTTCACACCATTCTCCTGCCTCAGCCTCCCGAGTAGCTGGAACTACAGGCGCCCGCCACCACACCCGGCTAATTTTTTGTATTTTTAGTAGAGACGGAGTTTCACCGTGTTAGCCAGGATGGTTTCGATCTCCTGATCTCGTGATCCAACCACCTCGGCCTCCCAAAGTGCTGGGATTACAGGCATGAGCCACTGCGCCTGGCCAGGCCTCAGTGTTTTGTCCAACCTTTCCAAGTGATTCTAGGGCACCACCAGAGTGGAGAACTGCTATGTGTCAGGGATCCTCAGCCTCAGCTAAGGGTGGTCAGTGAGGGGCTGACTGTTAAGGCAAGGGCTCCAGAGGGTCTGGGGTGAGGTTCTGAGACAGTGGACTTTGGTGTGTGGGGAAGATCATCACAATTATGGGCTGCAAAGGGAGAAGGAGAAGAAAGCAGATTGCAGAGCCCTGGGTATGAATGAGAAAGAGCTGGCTTAGTCTGGACTTACTTGGCTACACGATTGTATTTATGACAATGGAGGGAAGACAGCTGCAGAAAGGGCAGAGATTGGAAGAGAGTCAGAGAGAGGCCCGCAGAGGCAGACTGGTGGCTCTGGGGCAGGTTTGGAGGCTGCTGATGGCACCTCACAGACCTACCCTGTCGTAACGCTTCCCACCCTAGCCTGTCTCCTAGAGGCCTCTTCTCTCATCAGAAGTCTCCAGTCAATGCAGTTGCATACAAACTCAAGGCTGGATGCTAGGCTCGTGTCTTCTTGGCAGCTGGCCTTATACGGGCACACGCTCACAGGCACCAGGCTCTGTGTGGATAAATCTTCTGCGCTGTTACGGTTGCACGTGACAGCAAACCCAACCCAAAACTGCTTAAGCAAAGAGGAAATGTACAAGCTCAAGTGACAGAAGAGTTTAGGGCGTGGATTTAGGTGTGGCTTGATCTGGAACCAATCACTATGGCCAGGGGAATGCAAGGCTCTGATTGGTCCAGCCTGAGTCACATTCAACCAATGGGAGCAGGGAATGGAGTCAGCACCACTGTCCAAAAAAAGGCCTGAGAGTCAGGACAGAAGAAGAAAATCATCGGTGCTCTTACGTCAAAATTGGGGCAAAGGCATGCTTGTGTGACCCGAACCAGGCAATGTTTCCTGTGGTAGTCCCATGATATGGATGAAGAGTGTGGAGCTTAAGATCTTCCTTGTCTGATTAATCAGTTTTGGTAACTGGAGGCTGGGCTTGGTGATTTTGAGGTGCAAAGGCTGTGGCCTCATGTTGGTTGAGGGATGGTGTATTAGTCCATTTGGTGCTGATAAAGACATACCCAAGACTGGGCAATTTACAAAAGAAAGAGGTTTAATTGGACCTTCCACGTGGCCAGGGAAGGTCTCACAATCATGGTAGAGGGTGAAAGGCACTTCTTACAGGGCAGTGGGCAAGAGAGAATGAGGAAGAAGCAAAAGTAGAAACCCCTGATAAACCCATCAGATCTCATGAGACTTATTCACTATGACGAGAATATCATGAAAAAGACCGGCCCCATGATTCAATTACCTCCCCCTGGGTCCCTCCCACAACACGCAGGAATTCTGGGAGATACCGTTCAAGTTGAGATTTGGGTGGGGACACAGCCAAATCATATCATTCTGCCCCAGGCCCCTCCCAAATTTCATGTCCTCACATTTCAAAACCAATCGTGCCTTTCCAACAGTTCTCCAAAGTCTCACCTCATTTCAGCATTAACCCAAAAGTCTACAGTCCAAAGTCTCATCTGAGACAACGCAAGTCCTTCCGCCTATGAGCCTGTAAAGTCAAAAGCAAGTTAGTTACTTCCTGGATACAATGGGGGTACAGGCATTGGGTAAATACAGCCATTCCAAATGGGAGAAATTGGCCAAAACAATGGGGCTACAGGGCCCATGAAAATCTGAAATCCAGCAGGGCAGTCAAATCTTAAAGTTCCAAAATGATCTCCTTTGACTCCATGTCTCACAGCTGGGCCATATTGCTGCAAGAGGTGGATTCCCATGGTCTTGGGCAGCTCCACTGCTGTGGATTTGCAGGGTACAGCCTCCCTCCTGGCTAGTTTCATGGGCTGGCATGGAGTGTCTGAAGCTTTTCCAGGCACACGGTGCAAGCTGTCCATGGATCTACCACACTGGGGTCTGGAGGATGGTGGCCCTCTTCTCACAGCTCCTCTAGGGAGGGCCCCAGTAGGGACTCTGTGTGGGGGCTCCAACCCCACTTTCCCCTTATGCACTGCCCTAGCAGAGGTTCTCCATGAAGTCCCCACCCATGCAGCAAACTTTTGCCTGGGCATCCAGGCATTTCCATACATCTTCTGAAATCTAGGAGGAGGTTCCCAAATCTCAGTTCTTGATTTCTGTGCACCTACAGGCTAAACACCACGTGGAAGCTGCCAAGACTTGAGGCTTGCACCCTCTAAAGCCATGGCCCCAAGTGCTACGTTGGCCACTTTCAGTCATGGCTGGAGTGGCTGGGACACAGGGCACCAAGTTCCTAAGATGCATACAGCATGGGGACCCTGGGCCTGGCCCCAGCAAACCACTTTTTCCTTCTGGACTTCTGGGCCTGTGATGGGAGGGGCTGTTGTGAAGGTCTCTGACATGGCCTGGAGACATTTTCCCCATGGTTTTGGGGATTAACATTAAGTTCCTTGCTACTTATGCAAGTTTCTGCAGCCGGCTTGAATTTCTCCCCAGAAAACAGGTTTTTCTTTTTTATTGCATCATCAGGCTGCAAATTTTCCAAACTTTTATGCTCTGCTTCCCTTATAAAACTGAATGCCTTTAACGGGACCCAAATCACCTCTTGAATGCTTTGCTGCTTAGAAATTTCTTCCGCCAAATATCCTAAATCATCTCTTTCAAGTTCAAAGTTCCACATATCTCTAGGGCAGGGGCAAAATGCTGCCAGTCTCTTTGCTTAAGCATAGCAAGAGTCACCTTTGCTCCAGTTCCCAACAAGTGCCTCACCTCCATCTGAGACCACCTCAGCCTGGATTTGATTGTCCATGTTGTTATCAGCATTTTGGGCAAAGCCATTCAACAAGTCTCTAGGGAGTTCCAAACTTTCCCATATTTTCCTGTCTTCTGAGCTCTCCAAACTATTCCAACCTCTGCGCATTACCCAGTTCCAAAGTTGCTCCACATTTTCAAGTATCTTCTCAGCAATGCCCCACTCTACTGGTACCAGTTTACTGTACTAGTCAGTTTTCATGCTGCTGATAAAGACATACCTGAGACGGGGCAATTTACAAAAGAAAGAGGTTTAACTGGACTTACAATTCCACGTGGCTGGGGAAGGTCTTACAATCATGGGGGAGGGCAAAAGGCACTTCTTACATGGTGGTGGAAAGAGAGAATGAGGAAGAAGCAAAAGTGGAAACCCCTGATAAACCATCAGATCTCATGTGACTTATTCACTATCATGAGAATAGCATGGGAAAGACTGGTCCCCATGATTCACTTACTTCCCACTGGGTCTCTCCCACAACATGTGGGAATTCTGGGAGATACAATTCAAGTTGAGATTTGGGTAGGGACACAGACAAACCATATCAGATGGGAAGACTTACTTGCCGTAAGTAGCATACTGGACAATGACAGGCTGTCTTGCTTGCTTTCCCCATACTGCCTCCACCCCCAAATAGAGTAATTCCCTGGGGGAAAGAGATGTCCATCCACAGTGACAAAGAGTGGAAAGAGGAAAGATTACTCCCCACCTCCACCTCCATTTTGTGGTTGGGGTGATATGTAGAGACTTTTTTCTTTTAAAATAAACTTTATTTTTTAGGGCAGTTTTAGATTCTCATCACAATTGAGCAGAAGAGACAGAGATTTCCCTGCTTCCACCCCACAACTTCCCCATTATCAACACTGCACACCAGAGTGGTACTTTTGTAACAATCCATGCACCTACACTGACACATCATTATCACCCAAACTCTGTAGTTTCCATTAGCATTCACTCTTAATGTACATCCTAGGAGTTTGGAGGTACACGTATGTACCTTACTGTCTTCATAGTTTTGCCTTTTCCAGAATATGGTATAGTTGAAATCATATACTATGTACTCTTTTAAGACTGTTTTATTTCATTTAATTATAGGCACTTAATTTTGCTTCACATCTTTTCATGGTTTGGTAGTTCATTTCTTTTTAATGCTGAAAAATATTCTGTTTCCTGGATAGACTGGTTTATTTATCCATTCACTCACTGGAGGACCTCTTGGTTGCTTCCAAGTTTTGGCAATTATGAATACAGCTGCCATAAACATTCACGTGCAGCTTTTGGTGTGGTCACAAGTTTCAATCCCTTTAGAGATTGTGCCAGGTAGTACAATTGCAGGATCATATGACAAGAGCATGTTTAGTTTTGTATGAAAATGCCAAACTGGCTTCCAAAGTGGCTGTATCATTTTGCATTCCCACCAACAAGCAATAAGAAGAGCTCTTGTTGCTCTACATACTCACAAATATTTGGTATTGTTTGTGTTCTGGATTTTGGCCATTTTAATAAATGTGTAGTGGTATCTCAATTGTTGTTTTAATTTGAAATTCCCTTATGACATATGAGGTGAAGCATCTTTTCATATGCTTATTTGCCATGTATATATCTTTGGAGAGGTTAAGATCTTTAGCCCATTTTTAAAAAGGATTGTTTATTTTCTTAATATTGAGTATATTTTGGATAACAGTTCTTTATCAGAAATGTCTTTTGCAGATATTTGGTCCTGGTCTGTGGCTTGTCTTCTCATTATCCTGATGTAGACAGTTTTTATGTAAGTGGAGCTAGTTCCTTTATATCAGTCATAAACAGTATATATCTGTTGCTAGGGTCAGAGTAATGGGGATGTAATGCATACACAGACTGGATTGGGTGACAGTAAGGTGTTATGCAGAACTTAGGAGAATCGGAAGCAAGTCTCAGTTCAGTATATTAAAAGACAATCTTTAAATGAATGAAATTTAACAGTGTTTCACTGAGCAAAGAATGAGAGAATCAGCAGTTCCCAAAAAAGAATAGGTTAAGAGTGACTGCAGGGCTGCCACATGGCCGGCTAATACTTGTGGACAGAACAAGGAAAGTGATGGATAGAAAATGGAAGCAAGATACAGAAACAGCAGGATTGGTTTCAGCTCAGCATTTGCCTTATTTGAACATGATTTGAACAGTTGGCCACCTGTGATTGGCTGAAACTGTGTGATTGATACAAGAGTAAGTTACAATTTGCCCACACATCCAGTTAGGTTATACTTCACTATATTTGAAGAAACCTTTAGGCTGAACTTAAATTATGTCAGGAAGTAGCTTTAACTTAATTTAACAATTTCCCCCTTCAGGAAGTTGACCAAAACTTTAGGCATTGACGTCAACAGTTAGGGCCAAGGGGAGTTCCTTATTATGCTGGAATCTCCTATTTTTAAGAGAACAGAAACTGTTCTGTTTGGAGATCTATCTGCTTTCTTAAAGTTTCAGTTTGATTACACGGCACTTAGCATGCATGACTCTATTTTAGTTTGATCTGGTCTGTTGGGGCTTAGTGCAGTAGCTCAGTCCAGAACAATGCCTTTCATAATTTTGTTTAATGAGTACCAGCAACTAGAATCATCAGATTGGAAGGCGGTGAGCAGCAATAGCTGTTGGAGGTAGCTGCATGGTGGCTGTGGGCTGAGTAGAGTCTAAATGAATGCAAGGTCACATAAGGGTTATCACACAGTAAGGGCTCAAGCTGTCATTATTGATGAGTTCCTTTTTGTTGGAATCCCTATGAAATCGTTTGGGCTTGGCCAAATTAGAAATTAAATATCTAGATTTTTCCTGCTAATGTCTGTGAATCCAGAACTGTGGTCAGAAGTCCAGAAAACAAATGAACATTGACAAATTTCAAAAGAGTGAAAGAAAGAAAGAAAGAGGGGAGGAAGAAAGGAAGGAAAGGAGAAATGAAAAATAAAGAAAAGAAAAGAAAGAAATGAGAGGAGAAAATCAAGCCAGCAGGGAAGCAAGAAATGAAAGGTTTTATAGCAGGTTTTTCAGATGTAGAAGTGTATGGTTTAAAATCAAAGAAGGTGAGCACAGCAGACCCTTGTCCCCACACCTCCCCTTCTCCCCTACTCCCTTGGCTTAGCGTCAGCTCCCCACCCACTCTGTGGCCTGGGAAAGGAAAAAAGGCTGGAGGAGAGGGGACTTTGTCCAAGACCCTATAGTTAGCTCAGGGCACTTGTGCCCCTTCTACTTAAAAGCTCTAAACAACTAATTTCTTGGATGTAAGACAGTTAGAACCTCAGACACAAACTGGAAGTCATTAACAGTTGAGTAAAGGTAACAGGGAACAGATTTGCAGATTAAGGAAAGCGACCAAGCAGAAAGCAGGTAACTTAATTTCCATAATTTAGACAGTCGTGCAATTTAACAACCAGATAGACAACCTTGAAAGTTTGTCAAGGAGAAATAACTCCCAAGTCATAAGAACTCATAAGGCAAAGAAGAATGGAAAGTACAACAAACTAATTTTCTTTTTGGAAATAATACCTTTTTCAAAATAATCGGATTCATAAAATTATTGTCCTAGCCAGTTTGTCACATGCAGGAAGAGAAGTCCAATAAAGCATAGGTACAGCAGCTGGACCGATGGACATTATTAGCACTTGGCTTCCTATTCTCCCTGCTGGTACTCTGCGGTGTCTTTTCTTTTCTTTTTCTTTCTTTTTTTTTTTTTGAGAAAGGGTCTCTCTCTGTTGCCCAGGCTGGAGTGCAGTAGCACGATCTCTGCTTACTGCAACCTCCACCTCCCGGGTTCAAGCGATTCTCCTGCCTCAGCCTCCTGAGTAGCTGGGATTACAGGCGCCAGCCACCATGCCTGGCTAATTTTTGTATTTTTAGTAGAGATGGGGTTTTGCCATGTTGGTCAGGCTGGTCTAGAACTCCTGACCTCAGGTTATCCACCCACCTTGGCCTCCCAATGTGCTAGGATTACAGGCGTGAGCCAGCGCACTCGGCCATCTTTTCCAGTTTTTTATTCTGCCCCTGGCCCATGGTCCCAAGTACTGGAAAGGATTTTCCCCACATTTATAGCTCTGAAGTTGAGCTTTTAATCACCTGGCTTGTTGGCTCCCAAGTCTTGCTGCTGGGTAGAATTACCTGGAAAGCTGGCTGCACCTCCCAGATATTTGATTCTTGTGGTGGCATCCAGGTTCTGATCTTTAAAAAGTCTGCAAGGTGATTCTTATGTACATTGAGAACTTTTCCAATCCCCAGTGGAGCCCTAGTCTTTATAATTCACAGTTGCCAAAGTTCAGGGACATTGGTGGAGCTTTCTGAGGGCCTCCTTAGAAAACGCGTGAAGAGGAATTTTCCTGTATTCCCCCTAAAAGAAGTCTCACAGTCTCTGCCACCTCCTACCAAGAGATCCTACTGAGAATTCCTGTAGGCAGAAGCTGGGGCACCTATTTTTGTTGGTTTGTTTCAAATAGGCTCATAGTGTAATATCAATTTCTAGAACAAAAAATGAACATATTAACAAGGAAAATGCATATTCAATAACTTCATCATCACAAATTTTAAAAACGGGGCAGTAAACTATCTAGAGAGGATAAATATACCAGAGATAAAAACCAATAACCATGTAGGATATGGGAAAAGCAGTGGCAAGTATAAAACATGTGACATTAATCCAGACTTTAAAAAGAAAAGTAAAATTCTACATGGAACATCTAACCAAGGAATTAAAATAGTTAGAAAATCAACAAATCAGTCAGCCCTTGCAAAAAACTAATTGTAACTGAAAAAAATCATAAAAATATTGCAACAAAGTATTATTAACCAAAGAATGGAAACTAGGATTTGATTCTTTATTTTAAAGCATGACTAAAATAGTCTGGCTTGACCAGCCAATATGAAAAAGAAGGAGTATTGTGAGAATATTACTTGTTTTTAAAGGGCAATTATCATCATTTAAACAGGCAATTATCATCACAGAAAAACCTTGTTTTCCCCAATGTTATATACCAGTTCATGTAACTGTAACTATTATGAAGTACTGTGCAAATTAAATTAAACCACAAACTGCCAGAAAGTCCAGGCTTTTAAGGAAGACACACACCATTCAAACGTGGAGTTCTAGGAATAAGAGAGCCTGGTGCCTAGGGGAGCCAGGACTGCTGGTGCTGCCAACTCCTCTCTCCCTGACAGAAGGCACTGTTGATCATTCTCCTTTCCTGTCTGGTGGTTGCTGGTCCAGGTCCCCACACTGACCAGTGGGGTTCTATGAAGGAGGGTGTGTCACTGGTGACTCCATTCGCACAGTGCTCCTTTCTATCTGTGCTTCTCCCTGGGTTCTAAGGCCTGAGCTCATTACATTCAGTCCTCCCTGTCCTGCACTTAGCCTCTCCCAAACAGACCCCCACTGTTTCCCATATCCCAAATGCTGTGGCCAGATTGACCCCTTCGTCTAACCACTTAGGAACCCCAGTCATTGTCCCCGTTCTCTCTCTCAAATACCCCAACGACTAGAAGCCGCTGTCCCTTTCCACAGATACACCACTCCCAACCACAGCCTTCCTTCAAAATCCTTCTCTGAGTAGCTTCTTAGTCTTCACCCACCTGCAATTTAGTTCCTCTGACCCTTCTGTACAACATTTATTACCGCAAACCTTCAAGACACAGGTGACTTGTGTACTAACCTTCTGCTTGCTGATCCTTTGGTGAATATTGATTACTCCTTCCAAGAGCAGACACGATGACTGCATATTTTCTTATTTGATCAGAGATAAGGACCAAAAAGAACATTATATAAAGTCCATTGTCCTGTGTGTTATGGGAACTGTGATTATTAGAATATATTGTCCCTGATTTCTGGAAGTTCAGAGTCTTGAATAAGATGTAACACATGTATACAAAACAACTACTACAGAAATGCAACTCGAATGTGTTGGTAAGATCACAAGTTCTTTGAGAGTTCAGGGGAAGACAGTGGCTGGGGAATGAAAGAAGACCCCATAGAAAAGGTAGCAACTAAGCTGGGTCTAAATAATTTTTAGATTGTTCTGTAATCCCAGTACCTTGAGAGGCCGAGGCGGGCGGGTCATGAAGTCGGGAGATCGAGACCACCCTGACAAACACGGTGAAACCCTGTCTCTACTAAAAATACAAAAAAAAAAAAATTATCCTGGCATGGTGGGGGGCGCCTGTAGTCCCAGCTACTCAGGAGGCTGAGGCAGAAGAATGGCGTGAACCCGGGAGGCGGAGCTTGCAGTGAGCCAAGATCGCACCACTGCACTCCAGCCTGGGCGACAGAGCAAGACTCCGTCTCAAAAAAAAAAGTAATAATTTTTAGATTGCTTAGAAATTTTTGTAGTATTTAAATATGCCAGAGATAAAAACCAATAACTATATAGGAAAGACAAATATAGCTAGCTGGGAGCCCAGACAGATGTTGATGTAGTTTGAGTATGTGTCCCCACCAAATGTCATGTTGAATTGTAATCCCTAGTGTTGGAGATTGGGCCTGGGGGGAGGGGTTTGGGTCATGGGGGTGGATCCCTCATGGCTTGGTCCTGTTCTAGGGATAGTGAGTGAATTCTAGTGAGATCAGGTTGATTAGGTTTATGGCTCCTCCCCCACACTCCCGCTCCTGCACCTGCCTGCACCATGTGACACACAAGCTCCCACATCACCTTCTGCCGTGAGTAGAAATTTCTTGAAGCCTCCTCAGAAGCTGATGCTGGCTCTGTGCTTCCTGTACAGCCTGCAGAACTGTGAGCCAATTAAACCTCTTTTCTTATAAATTATGCAATCTCAAGTATTTCTTTTTTTTGAGACAGAGTCTTGCTCTGTTGCCCAGGCTGGAGTGCAGTGGTGTGATCTTGGCTTATTGCAACCTCTGCCTCCTGGGTTAAAGTGATTCTCCTGCCTCAGTCTCCTGAGTAGCTGGGATTACAGGCGTGCACCCTTATGCCAAGCTAACTTTTGTATTTTTAGTAGAGACGGGCTTTCACCATGTTGGTCAGGCTGGTCTGGAACTCCTGACCTAATGATCCACCTGCCTTGGCCTCCCAAAGTGCTGGGATTACAGGCGTGAGCCACTGCACCCAGACAATCTCAGGTATTTCTTTATAGCAACACAAGAACAGCCTAATAAGGATGTATAGACAGGAAACAGTTGAGATAGCAAGGAGTGTAGAAACTCTGTAATTATACTCTCTAAAGGGGGTATTTTTCCAACATTTAGAAAAATAATATGCTGAGATGAGAGTTTTACATTCTATAATGAAAGACATTAGAGGAGATAGTATAAAACAAATATTGTCTGACCTGTAGATAATTCAGCCCCAGGATAGTACATGTCTAGACTCTCATTCCATTACCAGTGAATGGTGAAGACTGTGCCTCCTGAATTGACTGTCCCTCCTGACATTGACTGTCCCACATCACTTTTCTCATATTAAATCTTAAAGCCAGATGAGGGAAAAGTGTGAGCAAACACCTGGAAACTGAAAAAAAAAAAAAGAGTGTATCTAGGGGAGAGTGAATGAGTAAACCATTTTATCTTGAGCAAAGACCTCCATGAGGAGTAGTAGAGAAGGCAAAGGTGTTTTGTGGCCATCATTTTGATTTCACTCTTTGAGGTTGGTGCATTTTTCTAGTCTGTTTTGACACCAAGGCAATAAATTTTTCTTTTGAATGTTGTGTTTTTTAGCTGTAGAATTTTCATTTAATTTTTAATTTTAATTTTTATAATTACTATTTTTCTTGATTTTTCCCCATGTGTCGTTCACTTATAGTCACTCTTTCCTTTAAATTTCTGAACATGCACACTTATAATGCTATTTTAAAATCCTTGTTTGCTAATTCCAATATCATGTCTGGGTCTGTTTCTACTGACTCTATTTAATCTTGGTTATGGGCTAGATTTGCCTGCTTCTTCAAGTATCTAATAATTTTATATTGTGTCCTGGCCACTGTGGAGGCTATGTTTCTGAGAGTCTGGACTTTATTGCTTTCTTTTAAGGAGTCGTGGATTTTACTGATTTATTGATGGATAAGCTTGATCTTACTGAGTGTTTGTTTTAGACTTTATTAAGGTCAGTCTGGAGTTTCCCTTATTCTATGGCTAGAGAAATCCTGTTCTTAAGTCATGGCCTTTATTGGGATCTAAATTCAATGCTGAGGGTGTTCAGCAACATCTCTTCACTCTACATGGTCAGAACTCCAAATTGTTTCAGTACATGTGATCTCTGGAATCTGTTCAGCTCCATACCCCACCCTCCCCATGGCTGTTCTCTGCTAGGCTTTAGTATTTGGTCAAAGATTTAAGATAACCCATGTCCAGGGGATCACAAGCCTGCATTGTCTGTTATCCAATATCTAAAAAACAGTTACTTTATATATTTTGTTTAGTTTTTATAATAGATCACAGTAAGAGGGTACTCTTACTCTTACACAGTAAAAGGGTACTTTTATTCTCTCATGCCTGGAACCAGAGGTGTCTTACTTCTAAAACTCTTTTGTGAAGCTGGTACCATGGTGCTAGCCAAATTCCCAAGAATAACAGTGCCTCCTTCTTTGAGATTCCCAGCAGGATCTCTTTTCTTGCATTAATTTAGATAAACCAATTATTACCCTTGGTTTACACCAATAGGAACAGGTAATGTGAGAGTTCTGCCCTACTGTCTGTCTGACAATAACTAGGAGACTGTTCCACTCTGGGCACCACACTTTTAGTGAGACATAGGCCACCCAGAGCTCAACCAGAGGAGAATGGCTAGAATGTTGCAGGTAATCCATTTTGTTGTGGATCAGTAAATAGAACTGGGGATATTTAGACTAATTTCTTTAATCTTAGTCTTTGTTTTATGAATCATTGTGATTGCTACCAGACTTTATTCTGTCAGCAAAATGTTTTTAGGGATGACTATTCTCTTCCTTGCTATTTCTAATTTATGTATTATTTCATGATATGTATTTAACTATGTGGCTTCTCAACTTTTGTCCGGAAAATTACAAATTCTTTTTCAGTTTTTTTCCATTTTATCTTATCCTCTTTGAGCTCTTTGTTTTGTGAGTTAAATTCCTATTAATTTACTCTACAGCATAAAATAATTGTGAAGAATTTCTTCCAATTCTTTGTGGCATTATCACCAAGGCTGACTTGTCCATTGAACACAGTAGGCCCAGTGTCTAAGACCCACAGTACTTTCAGAGGCCCAGGAAAGTGTTTTAATTTTTATTTCTTTTAAAGGCAACAAAAGATAATAATATTAATCTATAATATTAAGTTCATATTGGATTATATTAAATAACGAAAATGAGGTCATAAGATATTGTGTTTATGGAAGAAGAAGCTCACATAGACACCTAGAAGCCACAAAAGTCATAGCATGACCCTGATTATCATCCATAACAATATTAACATGAATTCCTTGGTATCATTTATTACCTTGCTCATAATTGAATTTTCCCAACTCTATGAACATTATTGTTTTATAGTTGGCTTGTGAGCCCAGGATCCAAATAAAGGGTAACACATGAAATCTGATTGTCATGACGCTTGAGTCACTCATCTAAACTGGCCCCTCTGCCCTCTTAGCCTGACGCCACTAACCTGTTGCAGATATTAGGCTAATTGTCCTAAGCAGGTGCTTCTCAGAGTCAGGATCTCTCAAAATGAGGTATGCATTTATTTCTCATACCTCTAGATACTGAAAAGCTCATCATGTAACTTCTTACCAGATGGCATCATACTGAAACCGTCATCTGCCTCAGTGATCTCATTCTCTTTTTTTCGGACGGAGTCTCGCTCTGTCACCCAGGCTGGAGTGCAGTGGCGCGATCTCGGCTCACTGCAAGCTCCGCCCCCGGGGTTCACGCCATTCTCCTGCCTCAGCCTCTCCGAGTAGCTGGGACTACAGGCGCCCGCCACCACGCCCGGCTAATTTTTTGTATTTTTAGTAGAGACAGAGTTTCACCGTGGTCTCGATCTCCTGACCTCGTGATCCGCCCGCCTCGGCCTCCCAAAGTGCTGGGATTACAAGCGTGAGCCACCATGCCCGGCCAGTGATCTCATTCTTAACAAAGATTATTTCCTTTGGTACTAACAAATCCTAATGGCATATTTCCCAGGCTGCAGTGTCCTCTGGGAATAGCCAGCCTGAGATTTATTTTGGAGGTTCACAGACCCAAGTTCCTACAGAGTTCTGAGTCGGTCCTTGGGCAGCACATCACCACACTGTATCCAGTGAAGCTTTCCTGAATGTCAGCCAAATGGGACAAAGAGAATGAATGAGAAAGGACACAAGAAAGATTTTAGGCACATCAATATCCAAAAGGATGACCACACAAAATGTATTCAGTCAAAGACAGAAAATGCCATTAGGCAGGAGGAGGATTAAGAAAGAATAAACTCAAAAAGCAAAATGGGGAGCACGGTAAGATGGGAGTGAGCAACACTATCCAACCCTGCAGGAAGAGCGAGTAAGAGAAGGGTTCAGACATCGCGCAGCAGGACGAGTCACAGACAAAACTCCTCGGACACCGGATTAAATAAGGAAGAGGTTTTTTTATTCGGCCGGGAGCGTCGGCACACTCGTGTCTTAAGAGCTGAGCTCCCCGAAAAAGAAATTCCTAGCCCTTTTAAGGGCTTACAACTCTAAGGGGTCTACATGAAAAAGTCATAACAGATCAAGTAAGCGTGAGGAACGTGACTGGGGGCTACATACATCAGCAAACAGAACAAAAAGTTTTACAGTGCTTTCTCATACAATGTCTGGAATTTACAGATAACACCAGTAGTTTTGGTCAGGGGTTAATATTATTATTATTTCAACCACCAGGGCCAGGTGGTGGTGCCAAGGTCGTCTAGCTATTTATCTTACTTCTGTTTCTTTCCAACTTTTTGCTTTCTCCCTTTTCTCCTGTCTTATAAACTAGGGAAAAGGGGAGGTTGGGGAGAAACTGGGAAGGACAACAGGAGAAGTGGTGGTCTCATACCATAATATAACTTGCCCAGAATCACATAACTTGCCCAGAATCACAATGGTTAGAAAATGGCAGAGTTGGGATTTGCACTTTTGGGCTCCAAAAGTGCAAATCTTTTTTTTTTTTTTGGTGAGGTGGGGAGGGTCTCACTCTTGCCCAGGCTGGAGTGCAGTGGTGATCATGGCTCAGCACAGCCTTAACCTCCCTTTGCTCAGGTTATCCTCCCATCTCAGCCTCCAGAGTAGCTGGGCCTACAGGCATGTGCGACCATGCCCAGATAATTTCTTTGCATTTTTTTGTAGAGATACGGTTTTACTATGTTGCCAAGTCTGACCTTGAACTCCGGGCACAAGCGATCCTCCTGCTTCTGCCCCCCAAAGTGCTGGGATGACAGGTGTGAGTGATGGTGTCCAGCCCAGAGTCCAGGGTCTTAACTACAGTGTTCTACTTTGCCCCAAACTAGCTCAGTTGCCTCTGGGTCTCAGTAATTCAAATTTTAAAATTATTATTTATATACTCACAGTCTGTGAAATTTATACAACACACAATTATGTGAACATAATTGTGCCAGTTCCCCTTGCAGGGCCAGGGAAGGGACCCGGCCAGTGACGGCCCAGCTGCTAAGGCTACACAGCTCCACAGCAAACCCTCCCCTGCCCCGGGGAGGCCATCAAACCTTACAAAGAATTGAAGAGTAGATTTATTAAATAATAGGATACATGATGGATTAGAAAATTATTGACCAGATAATGCAAATTTAGAGCAATATATAAAAATTGTGGCTCCTAGGGATAAGTAGGCCTTATCTTGACTGGACTTTCCCCGTGTTTCTCATGCTTATTCTTTTTATTATTTTATTCTAGTTTGCCCACAGTGCTCTGTGCTTTGGGGTCATTCTGACTCCCTCTGACCGGCTCCCAAAAGGAAGCCTCCTTCATGGCACCTTTTGTTGTCCTTGAAGAAAGTTTTTGGTACAGGAAAGGCTAACCAGAGGTTACTCTGCCTTATAGAGTTAGTATGCTGCTCATGAAACTCACAAATTCAAACACACAGTTTTTACCTCAGCATTTAATTTCAGCCTACAAATTTTAAAATCATATATATGTATATGTATATACACATATATTTTAAATCTTTTATCTTTTACATTTTTAGCAATCATTTTAAGGACAACTTTATTTCTTAATAATTTCTTAAGAATTAAATTCCCTTATGCCTTTAAAATTGTATTTATAAATGTAATAGTTTTTATTTTTCTTTTAAGTATTCCCATCATTTGATTTATTAAAAATCTCCCTGAATATTTAAATAATTCTTATGAATCTAATACATGAAATCTAGAAATATGATGCATTTTAAGTTCTTTCAGGCCTTCTAACACTGTTTATATATTTAGGACATTTTAACTGAAAATCATAAATCTTAGCAATGATATATTTTAAATTAGAATAAAAAAGGTGAATTTTTACTCCATTAGGGCCAATTTCTTTTTTTTTTGGAAGGAATAAGTAACAGTTTTATAAATGAAAGATGAATATGAGATTTGTTCAAAATAATTATCTTTCTAGCCAGTCTTTTTCTTTTAACCCTTCTTGAAAATTCTGGCTAGTAGAATGTGACAAAAGTACATATGCGTCTTTATGGCTTAAAACAAAGCATACTTGGCCGGGCGCAGTGGCTCATGCCTGTAATCCCAGAACTTTGGGAGGCCAAGGCGGGTGGATCACGAGATCAGGAGATCGACAGTTAGACCAAAACCCACCTGGAAGGCCCTGCAGGACAATCACTGTGCTGACCTCTTCTCCTGCCCCCCATGTCCCGGCACACCATGGTCTGGCCACACCAGCCTTTTTGTTTTGTAAACAAATTGAGCTCATGCTGGTCCTGAGGCCTTTGCACTTGCTGTTCCCTCTGCCCACAACACTGTTCCCAGATCTTCTCCCTGCTGGCTCCTTCCCATGCCAATGTAACCTCCTCAGAGAGGGTTTCCCTATCCCCTGCCTGAGTTGCCACAATGACACCCATCACTCCTCAGCCCACGGCATTGTCTTTTTTTTCCCCCTTCAAAGCACTTAATAGTATCTGAATTTTTTTTTTTTTTTTGTAGAGTTGGGGTTTCAGTATGTTGGCCAGGCTGGTTTTGAACTCCTCCTGGCCTCAAGTGATCCACCCATCTCGGCCTCCCAAAGTGCTGGGATTACAGGCGTGAGCCACTGCGCCTGGCAAATTTTTTGTATTTTTTGTAGAGATGAGATTTCGCCATCCTACCGGGGCTGGTCTCAAACTCCTGAGCTGGAGCGATCCTCCCACCTCGGCCTCTCTGTGTTGGGATTACAAGTGTTGGGAACCACCACGTCTGGCCCTGCTGAACTGCTTTATGAGGGAAGGAAGTGAAGCTCAGATGGGTCTGAAGGGCAGGCCTGAGGTCACACAGCTGGGGAGATGAGCGGCCGGGGATTGAACCCAGACGTCACCAACCCGAGCCTGCCAGCTTAACTCCGTGCTTCACCTCACAACCCTCATATCTCTTGCATCACGTATGTCCTCAGTTTCTCTCAGCCCCGAGAGCCAGGACTTTAATTACCATCATTCCCATTTTTGCCATAAGGACCCTGAAACTCATCAGGTCCAAGGTTGTGTTCCAGGAAGGCACTAGACCCTGCCCTGAGGTCAGCTGAGCTGAAGCCTGGTGCTCCCGTCCCCTGGCCATAAAGCACCGAGACTCTCTCAATTCAGCGCTGCAGGGACTAAGGTGGTTTTCCACGTTGTTTCTTTAGGGGGCTCCATCCAGCTCCCACCCTCATGCCCTGATGAGCCGCCTTCCCCGAGTGGCTGGTGGCAACCTCAAAGAGGCCAATGTGGCCCTTCAAGGCGCCAGACACCCCGAGCGGGAGGAACCCTGGGGCTGCCCCTACCGTTCTCCTCTGGGTCCTGCTCCTGCTCTGTGCTGGCATAGGTACGCAGGAACTCAGCGAAGGCACCGTCTTGGGCCAGCAGCTCCTGGTAGGAGCCCATCTCAGAGATCTTGCCGCCACTCATGACAATGATGACATCCACCTGTGGCAAGTAGCTCATGCTGTGCATGACCAAGATCCGCGTCTGTGGGCAAAGGGGACACTCGGCCACGTCAGTGCACATGTGTGAGACTGCCTAGCTTGGCAGAGGAATGAGCCGACGAACAACTGGTGGGCAGAACTCAGGTCTGAAGGTGGGACATGCACCTGCGATAACAGCATTCAGGAGCAGCTGAACCTGTGCACACGGTCCTTTAACATGCATTGCAAAGGGCCTGCCACACGTCAGGTGCTGAGCTAAAAGCTGGGGAAGGGGAAGGAAACAAAGACCCCTGCCCCAGATTCCAGGGCCACAGGAGAAACGAACACTAGTAGAATAGTGCTTGGGAATTCGAATCCACATCTGACAAAAGCCCTGTGGCTCTCTCCACGCCATCACGTGTGTCCACGTCCCGGCTTACCCATTCAGCGTGGGAGGGTCGCCCCTGGCCCAGGTGAATGTGGCATTCCTCACGGTGATGCTGTTCGTGCCCCCGCCTACAAAGCAGAGACAACATGTCAGGCACAGGCTGAGCTGTGGGACTCCACATGAACAGAACGCTCTCTTTCTCTGCTTGAGTGGTTCAACCCCAGACGCTTAACACAAATGGCACTAGGCATTATTATCTGGTGACATCAGCCACAGGTTCTGAAAGAGGAAACTCAACCTGCAGTTTTGGAGGCAGCCCCAGACCCAGAAAGCAGAAGGAAACTACAAGAAACTTTGTCCTTGTAAGATGGGGTTGCACCATCTGGATGATCATCTGGGGAGATGACTGCACAGGCGGGGGCCCCACGAGAATTACTCAGTGCTCTCGACGCCCTGGCCCTTATCAGGTAGGTTTGGGGCAGGTCCAGCTGGGAGGGCCGAGCAGTGGCCAAGGTCAGTGGGAAACAGATGGCGTCCACATGCAAACCTCTCTCCACTGGGGTGGCCTGCATCAGACCGCTGGGCCCTCCTTGAGGTTCAAAGGGAGGTCGTTCACCCTTCTCCCCATGTCCTCTATCTGTCTTCCCCCCCCAGCCACACCACCCTACACACATCACATCACAGCAGGTGGATCTTTCTAAAACACCCATCATGATAAACTCAAAAAAAAAGAGGATACGGAACAGGAAGTGTGGTATGAGGGCAAGGGGGAGGGGAGAGTGTTGGAGACAAAGCCCACGTTAACTGGCTCTGTGTTTCTGTCTTCTTCTGAGACAGGATCTGGCTTCTGCACCCAGGCTGGAGTGCAGTGGTGCGATCTCGGCTCACTGCAACCTCCATCTCCCAGGTGCAGGCGATTCTCCCACTTCAGCCTCCTGAGCAATTGGGACTACAGGATGTGCACCACCACACCCAGCTAATTTTTTTGTATTTTTTGCAGAGATGGGGTCTTGACATGTTGCTCAGTCTGGTCTCGAACTCTTGGCCTCAAGTGATCTGCTTGCCTCGGCCTTCCAAAGTGCCGGGATTACAGGCATGAGACACCGCGCCCGGCCAGCTCCACACTTCTAAGGCTCCTAGCACCTCTGTCTTCTTTTACTCTTCTTCCTGTTATTTTCCTTTTACTTCACATCTCTCACTTAAAACAAAAGCAGGCCAGTCGCAGGGGCTCATGCCTGTAATCCCAACACTTTGGGAGACCGAGGCGGGCAGATCACCTGATGTCAGGAGTTCGAGACCAGCCTGGCCAACATGGTGAAACCCCATCTCTACTAAAAATACAAAAATTAGCCAGGTGTGGTGGTGCATGCCTGTAGTCCCAGCTACTCAGGAGTCTGAGACAGGAGAATCGCTTGAAACCAAGGCAGAGGCTGCAGAGAGCCAAGATCGTGCCACTGCACTCCAGCTTGAGAAACAGAGTGAGACTCTGTCTCCAAAAAAAAAAAAAAGAAAAAGAAAAAGAAAAAAGATAAAACAGAAAAGCAACTCTCTGAATTACGAGCCACCTTAAGACCATCTGGAGATAATACAGTAGCATTTTTTGTTTAAGTTGTCAGATGAAGAAATAACTTCCTCCATACATCAAAAAAACAAAAAACCTACAGAGAGAGGAAGGTGCTGGTTAACCTAGATTAACTTTCTCCCTCAGCTCTTCTAAAAGAGTGGATGTGGAATGAGGAAACTGGGAGTTGCTATTTAAGAGATTTAAGAAAAGCCACTGGAGAGAGAGAGGTTGCAGAGAACGGTTAGCTTGGGAGCGGGGAGCAGCCAAGGGGACCCCCACTGGCTAGAGCGTGCTAAACATTCCAGAAAGTCCAACCACCTAGGAGGCCACTATTAGGGCAGGAAGGAGGGGCTGCGGTGCGGGCAGCACCCAGGGGCCTAGGGGTTTCCTGATGCTTCCATTGAGCTGTGAACAAGTTCAGTAGCAAGAAACCACCCCCCGCCCACCTCAAATTTCAGCCTGTGTTTAGCAGAGAAATTTGACCCCAGAGTAGATGGAATCATTCCCTTATGATGTGAGGGGATGTGGGACACTGGGACAGCAGAAACCAGATGACCACAGCCCAGGGGTGTTGGGAGGCAGCATACACTTGGGCCACGGTTCTCAACTGGAGGCAACTGTGCCCCTCAAGGCACATCTGGCGATGTCTGGAGCCACTTTTGGTAGTCAAAATTGGGGTGGGTACTACTGTATCTAATGGGTAGAGTCCAGAGTTGCTGCTCAACATCCCACAGTCCCCAAGCACAAAGAACAATGTGTCTCCAGATATCAGTAGCACCCAGGATAAGAAACCCCACACCAGGGGGCTGAGCTGAAGATGCTGAGACCATCTAGCTCAGACCAGAGACGTGACAACTCCCATGATCTGTTTAGCATCTTCTATACACCAGGTGCTGTGTCAAACATTTTAGGTGCCACTAAAGATACCTGAGCGCCTGCGAGGTGCCAGACACAGCTTATGCCGTATAACCGACATTTACACACATTCAGTCTTCTGACCACACTCATTGGACTCTGGAGCCAGACTGTATGGGTTTGAATCCTGGAGCTACCACTTCGTAGCTGGGTAGCCACAGGCAAGTTACTTAACTTCTCTGTGCTTTTTTTTTTTTTTTTTTTGAGACAGGGTCTCACTCTGATGCCCAGGCTGGAGTACAGTGGCACGATCATAGCTCACTATAGCCTTGAACTCCTGGGCTTAGCCAGTAACTCCTGCCTCAGCCTCTCAAGTGACTAGGACTACAGGTGCACCACCAGGCCTGGTGAATTTTTTAATTTTTGTAGAGACGAGGTCTCACTACATTACCCAAGGTGGTCTCAAACTCCTGGCCTCAAGCAATCCTCCAGCCTTGGCCTCCCGAAGTACTAGGATTATAGGTACGAGCCACTGCACCCAGCCTGTGCCTCACTTATTCATCTGTAAAATACGGCTGACAATCATGCAATCAACTTCAGAGGGCTATGGTGGGGTGTCTATGAGGCAGTGCACACAGAGCACTTCCCACAGTGCTTGGCACATAGTAGGTGCTCAGTAAATCTCAGTGAGGCAATACTCTATGGCCAGGAAGAGCATGGACTCTACCGACGGGCTGTGGGTGTGAATGCTGCTTCTTCTTTTGATCAGCTGTGCAATCTCAGGCAAGTTTCAGAGACCACTTTCTTCATCTGGAAAATGGGGGTTTCCACCACTCTCCTCCAGGGGTGCCACGGTGAGTAATGGACAAGTTGGGACATTGACATCCTTGGAACAGAATGTGCATGACAGGGGCTTTATAAGTGAACATGTCACTGCACTTACTGCCATTAATATTTATTATTATTATTTTTTTTTTGAGATGGAGTCTCTCTCTGTTGCCCTGGCTGGAGTGCAGTGGCATGATCTCGGCTCACTGCAACCTCCACCTCCTGGATTCAAGTGATTCTCCTGCCTCGGCCTCCCGAGTAGTTGGGATTACAGGTGCCCAACACCATGTCCAGCTAATTTTTGTATTTTCAGTAGAGACGGGGTTTCACCATGTTGGCCAGGCTGGTCTCGAACTCCTGACCTCAAGTGATCCACCTGCCTCAGCTCCCCAAAGTGCTGGGATTACAGGCGTGAGCCACTGTGCCCGGCCTAATATTTATTATTAAATGCCTAGAGAGATGGTTACAAACAACATCCCTGGCTCAGGGGGATGGGCTGGGAAACGATAAATTAACAAGCTACAAAACAAACAAATCTGCCAATAAAAATGCATGGCCGGGGTAGTGGCTCACATCTGTCATCTCAGCACTTTGGGAGGCTGAGGCAGAGGGATCCTTGAGCCCAGGAGTTCAAGATCAACTTGAGGGACAAAGCAAGACCTTGTCTCTCCAAATAAAAAAGTTTAATATCGGGGAAAAAAAAAGGCCAGGAGAAGTGGCTCATGCCTATAAGCCCAGCACTTTCGGAGGCTGAGGCAGGTGGATTGCTTGAGCTGAGGAGTTCGAGACTGGCCTGGACAACATGGCGAAACCCTGTCTCTACAAAACATACCAAAAAATTATCCAAGTATGGTGCTGTGTGTGCCTGTAGTTCCAGCTACTTGGGAGGCTAAGGTCAGAGGATCACCTGAGCCCGCGAAATCAAGGCTGCAGTTACAGCTGTGACTGCGCCACTGCACTCCAGCCTGGGTGATGGAATGAGACCCTGTCTCAAAACAAACAAACAAACAAACAAACAAAAATCCAAGTAACACTCGGCCAAAGAAAGGTACTTTTGTTTCCCTTATCTAGATAAAACTGAGGTTCGGACCTAAGTCTACACAGCTTGTGGGTGGTGGAGGCTGGCCAGCCTCCAGAGTCCTCATTTAGCCCAGAATAGAATCAAGGTCAAAGCCTTGGAAAGTGACTCTCAGGGGGAAGCCTCAAGCAGCTGCTGTCCCTCAGCAAGAAAACAAAAATGCAAGTGCAAGTTCACCCTCCTGGGAAGTCTAAGACAGGACAGAAGCCCAGGAGGCCAGGCTTCCCTTCCCTTCTACTGGCTCTGCAGAACCCATGTCCCCCGGGGTCTTGCAGACAAGTGGCTGGGCAGAGTCAAACCTGAGGGCAGCCAAAGCAAAGAAATGCAAGTAGGGAGGACCCAGTGGGAGATGGGAAGGCGGCCACTTCCAGAAACCAGGACCGAACACACACACACTGTCTTTGACAGGCCGTCGCTCGATGCTGTCAGGTTCCAGCTCCTCATGGGAGAAAAGATCCTCAGGCGTTTGAGGGAGACACTCGCCTATGCAGAGAGCAATGGCAGGGGAGAGTTAGTTTTAAAAAGCATTTTTGCAAAACCAACCACGGTTAACTTTCAAGGGTTTCCCTGGGTGTGGAGGTGCACACGCCCTCCCTTATTTCTGAAGGTCCCACATTTCTTAGAACCAGTGTATACTTTAGAATTAAACAAAACAAAACAAAAAACAAAAAAGAAACAGGTTTTGGTTCTGCTTTGTTTTAAAAGCCCATGAAAGGTATTTCAGAAAAAATGGGCAAATGACTGGGCGTGGTAGCTCAAACCTGTAATCCCAGCACTTTGGAAGGCTGAGGCAGGCAGATCACTTGAGGTCAGGAGTTTGAGACCAGCCTGGCCAACATGGTGAAACCCCGCCTCTGCTAAAAATATATATATATATATATATATATATATATATATATATATATATATATATGTATATAACCAGCCTGGCATGGTGGCACGCACCTGCAATCCCAGCTACTTGGGAGGCTGAGGCAGAAAAATCACTCGAACCTGGGAAGACGGAGGTTGCAGTGAGCCAAGATCATGCCACTGCACTCCAGCCTGGGTGACAGAGTGAGGCTCCATCTCAAAAAATAAATAAATACAAATAAAAATAAAAGAAGAAAAGGGCAGAGGCCTAGTGGAAAAGGGACTCTGGAAACATAGTAGCAAATACAACAGAGCCAATTCAAACAGCCCAATGGGACAGGTATTTCTGAGATACTCCAGAAAACTTGGATATGGGCTATTATTGTAAAAACTTATTGTTAGTTTGCCTAGACATGATGACGGTGTTATACTATGTAGGAAGAAATGCACGCTGAAGTATTTGTGGGTAGAATGTAAGGGGTCTGAGATTTGCTTTAAAATTATTTGGCAAAAAAAGGAAAGAATGAAGGGATAGATAGCAGAGTTTAGCATTAAAAACAAATGAAGGGAAAGAGGGACAAGGGAGGGATACTGAAAAAGGATGAGATAAATCAACTGTGGCAAAATGTTTTGGGTTTGTTTTTGAGACAGAATCTCGCTCTGTCACCCAGGCTGGAGTGCAGTGGCACAATCTAGGCTCACTGCAAGCTCCGCCTCCTGGGTTCACACCATTCTCCTGCCTCAGCCTCCCGAGTAGCTGCGATTACAGGCGCCTGCCACCACACCTGGCTAATTTTTTTGTATTTTTAGCAGAGACGGGGTTTCACAGTGTTAGCCAGGATGGTCTCGATCTCCTGACCTCGTGATCCGCCCACCTCGGCCTCCCAAAGTGCCGGGATTACAGGCCTGAGCCACTGCGCCCAGCCTTGGTTTCTTTATTTGAGACAGAGTCTAGCTCTGTTGCCCAGGCTGGAGTAGAGTGGTGCAAACATAACTCACTGCAGCCTCAAACTCCTAGGCTCAAGTGATCCTTCTGCCTCAGCCTCCCATGTAGCCACTGCAGGCGTGCACCCCACACCCATTTTGTTGTTTTTTGTAGAGTAGGGATCTCATTATGTTGCCTAGGCTGATTTTTGAACTCCTGGGCTGAAGCAATCCTATCACCTCGGCCTCCCACAGTGCTGGGATTACAGGCATGAGCCACTGTGCCCAGCCAAAAAATGCTGATGTTGAAACTGAGTGATGTGTACATAGCGTTCATGTTGTATTATTTCCTTTTTTGGAGACTGAGTCTCACTCAGTCACCCAGGCTGGAGTGCAGTGGCACGATCTTGGCTCACTGCAACCTCCACCTCCCAGGTTCAAGCGATTCTTGTGCCTCAGCCTCCAGATTAGCTGGGATTACAGGCACCCACCACCACATCTGGCTAATTTTTGTATTTTTAGTAGAGACAGCGTTTCCCCATGCTGGCCAGGCTGGTCTCAAACTCCGGACCTCAGGTGATCCACCTGCCTTGGCCTCCCAAAGTGCTAGGATTACAGGCATCTGCCACCATGCCTGGCCATAAGGTTGGGGTTTTTCTTTTTTTTTTTATTTTGAGATGGAGTTTTTGTTGTGTCACCCAGACTGGAGTGCAATGGCACAATCTTGGCTCACTGCAACCTCTTCCTCCTGGGCTCAAGCAATTCTCCTGCCTCAGCCTTCCGAGTAGATGGGATTACAGGGACCCGCCACCACACGTGGCTAATTTTTGTATTTTTAGTAGAGATGAGGTTGCACCATGTTGGCCAGGCTGGTCTCGAACTCTTGACCTCAGGTGATCTACCCACCTCAGCCTCCCAAAGTGGTGGGATTACAGGCGTGAGCCACCGCACCCGGCTGTAAGGTTGGGGTTTCTCAAAGCGTGGGTGGTCAAGACCTATCAGTGGGTTGTAAAATCAATCAAGTCAGACAAGAGCTACATTTTTGAAAAAAAGGATAGGAATGGCGGAGGAATAGCAGAAGAGAACAGGGTGTTTCGGAAAGATTCTTCCAGAGCATGGGAAAGCCTTGCTGCATTAAACTTGATTCATATAATCAAGTGCAAATTCTCTGTCAAGAAGTCAAATGCATTTTCTTTCTTTCGGGCATGACCAGACAAAAGCATGGCAGCCTTGGTCCGGGCCTCATGGAGCCCGATCGGGAGTGTGATCTAGAGGCTGCGCTCAGGGGCACTTCCATGCTTTTGTGGCCTAGAACCCCAAGGCCCCCTCTCGGAAGTCGCCCCAGCTTCCCCCTGTACCTGCACGATGCTGCTGATGACCATGGGGAGAATGTTCAGGGGAAACCGGAGGATGTTGAACAAGGCCAAAGACACAAAGGCTGTCTGGGCATCCAGGATGTTGTTCTTGTCAATGGTCACATAGATGGCAAATGTGCACAGGGCCACCTGCAAGCAGAACGCCCGGTGCTGACTGCTGTGCCCTGAGTGAGAGTCATCATCCTAGGAGCAGTGACAGGCCCTGGGGATGCGCTCGGGCCCTCCCCAGGTGGCCACAACTGACCGGCTGCTGGAGCTCGTGGAAACACCTGGGGCAGTATCTGGCACATAGCAGGTGTTCACTAAACACTCCAGGAATGAACTGGATAAATCAACGACCAGGAGGAGCCCAAAGAGCTGGCCTCTCCCATCAACTTTCTCAGCGATGTCCTAGAGGGGCATTCTTAGTATTCCTCAAAAGCACCAAGCACAATCCCCAAGCCAGGCCTTTGCCCCTGCCATTTCCTCTGCCTGAAACCATCTTCCATCTAGGTGGCCACCTGGCTCCTCCCTCTCACCATTCAAGGGAGCTGCCTCTCCCACTCTACCCAAAGAGCCCTGCCATCTGGCCATCGTCCCATGTATTTTCAGGGTCTCAGTACTGCCATTTCATTGTTACTTCCTGGAAGGTCATATAGCTTAAAAATAAAAACCATATACTTTGCCATATCCGCTGTGGGACCCTGGTTATTTCACCTCTCCAGGCGAGCCCCTATTTTCTCATCTATAAAATGGAAGTCATGATAGGCTTTTAAGAGCTGTTGGCGCTTATGTAGCATGCTTATTTGCACAGGGCCCAAGCACAGTAAAACTCAACAGATGGCAGCTGCTTTTATTTCTTGTTACAAGATTTGGTCCAAATTCCTTAGATCATTCTTCCAAGGAATCTATTAATGTGGTCCCATAAGCAAGAGCCCAGTCCCATGGGCAGCCAGAGTTGGTTTGTGTTCTGGCTCTGACATTAACAAGACAGATGACGCTGAGCCATGGCACAGAAATTTTCCAGGCTCCAATGTCAAGAGGGAGGCAAGGTGCTCAAAACGACAGGGACACATGATCCCTGGGTGCAGCGGTGCAATCATGGCTCACCAAACCTCGACCTCCTGGGCCCAAGCATTCCTCCCACCTCACCCTCCCGAGTAGCTAGGACTACAGGCGCATACCGCCATGCCTGGCTAATTTTTTTATTTTTGTAGAGACAGGGTCTCCCTATGCTTCCCAGGCTGTTCTCGAACACCTGGGCTCAGGCCATCTGCCTGCCTCGGCCACCTAAAGTGCTGGGATTACAGGCATCAGCCACTGCACCCATCCTGGCTCCCATCTTCTAAGTGGTAATGAAACACTGGCATCTTACCTAAAGACATTTTTTTTTTTGAGTCACAGTCTCATTCTTTTGCATAAGACGGAGTGCAGTGGTGCGATCGCAGCTCACTGCAACCTCTGCCTCCCAGGGTCAAACGATTCTCATGCCTCAGCCTCCAAGTAGCTGGGATTATAGGCGCCCACCACCAGCCCAGCTAATTTTTTTGTATTTTTCTTAGTAGAGATGGGGTTTCGCCATGTTGGTCAGGCTGGTCTTGAGCTCCTGGCCTCAAGTGATCCGTCTCCCTCGGCCTCCCAAAATACTGGGATTACAGGTGTGAGCCACCATGCCCAGCCCAGAGATATTCTTTACTCAAAAGGGTCTACATGTATCTACATGATAGACTATTCAACCATAAAAAGGAGTGAAATTCTTATACATGCTAAAACATGGATAAACCTTGAAAACATCACGCTAAGAAACCAGTCAGATGGCCAGGCAGGGTGGCTCACACCTGAAATCCCAGCACTTTGGGAGGCTGAGGCGGTTGGATCACCTGAGGTCGGGAGTTCCAGACCAGCCTGACCAACATGGAGAAACTCCGTCTCTACTAAAAATATACAATTAGCCAGGAGTGGTGGTGCATGCCTGTAATCCCAGCTACTCAGTAGGCTGAGGCAGGAGAATCACTTGAACCTAGGAGACAAACGTTGTAGTGAGGCAAGGTCGTGCCATTGCACTCCAGGTGGGCAACAACAGAGAAAAAACTTCGTCTCAAAAAAAAAAAAGAAAGAAACAGTCAGGAAAGGCCACCTGTTGTTTGATTCCATTTATATGCAATGTCCAGAGTAGATAAATAGAGACAGACAGAAAGCAGATTAGTGGTTGCCTGGGATGGAATGGAAGGTTTGGGGAGCAAGTGATAACAGGTACAGGGCTTCCTTTTGGGGTATTGAAAATGTCCTGGAATTAGTGGTGACTGTCGTATCATTTATACAAAAAACCCACTGGGTGAGCGTCACACCACCTACACAAAAGCCCACTGGGTCACCTTCACAACACCTACACAAAAACCCACTGGGTGACCTTCACACCACCTACACAGAAACCCACTGAGTGACCTTCACACCACCTACACAAAAACCCACTGCGTGACCTTCACACCACCTACACAAAAACCCACTGGGCAAGCATCACACCACCTACATAAAAACCCACTGGGTGACCTTCACACCACCTACATAAAAAAACCACTGAATTGCACACTTTTAAATGGTGAATTATACCTCCATTAAAGAAATAAATTTCGATAGGCATGGTAGCCCATGCCTGTAATCCAAATGCTTTGCGAGGCCAAAGAGGGAGGATCACTTGATGCCAGAAGTTTGAGCTGAGCTTGGGCAAAAAAGCAAGGCTGTGTCTCTACAAAATTTTTTAAAAAATAAGCCAGGTGGCTGGGCTCAATGGCTCACCCTGTAATCCCAGCACGCTGGGAGGCCAAGGCAGGTGGATCACCTGAGGTCAGGAGTTCAAGAACAGCCTGTCCGACAGGGCAAAACCCTGTCTCTACTAAAAATACAAAAATTAGCCAGGTGTGGTGGCACGTGCCTGTAGTCCCAGCTACTTGGGAGGCTGAGGTAGGAGAATCACTTGAACCCGGGAGGCGGAGGTTGCAACGGGCCAAGATCGCGCCATTGCACTCCAGCCTGGGCGACAGAGCAAGACTCCCTCTCAAAATAATAATAATAATAATAAGTCAGGCATAGTGGCAGCACCTGTAGTCCTAGCTACTAGGGAGGCTGAGGCAGGAGAATCATTTGAGCCCAAGAGGTCGAGGCTGCAGTGAGCTATGACTGTGCCCCCGCACCAGCCTGGGTAACAGAGTGAGGCCCCTGTCTCTAAATAAGTAATTTTTTAAAAAGTACCTCTCCAAAGTCAACCTATTTGTTAGTGTAGAAGTCAAAGTGCTAACTCAGATCCCAGGGCCCAGCTGATTTGTAAAGTCCCTTCCCTGTACCTCATTTGGCCTCATCTGTCACTCTCCCCTCACTCCCACTGTTTCAGCCTCCATGGTTATCCCACCTATGAATGGGCACAGTAGTGCCTCAGGGCCTTTGCATGTGCTCTAGCTATTCCCTGGTTGGCCTCTTTACCTCCATCAAGTCTTTCCTCAAGTGTCACCTTCTCAGTGAGCTTGGACCACCCTACTTAAAACTGCAAGCCACCCCTATTACAAAGACCTGACTCTTTTCTTTCTATAGCACTTAGGATGGCTTTCTCTAGCACTAGGTTTTATTTATTGTGCCTGTTTTTCCTTGTCTGTCTCTCTCTGTGAAAATGAATGTTCCATGACTGGAGATTATTACTTGTAGTATTCACTGCTGTATTGTCAGAGCCTAGGACAGAGCCCAGATCATGGCGCTCAGTGAATGTCTGCTGGGTAGATGATGGATGGGTAGGAGTGGATAAATGGGTGGGGAAGGGGTAGGTGAATTTGCCTGAGGGCAGAAGAGCACATCAGAGGTGTCTCTTCGGCAGTGAAGCAAACCAGGCCTCAGGCATCTCACCACCAAAACGTACCAGCCCTCTTGGTGAGCCAAGTACCAATCGATGCCAGCTGCTGGCAGCACAGGGCACACACAGAGAGGGGACAGGACATCACGCAGCCCCTTTCAGGTCCACGGTCCTGTCTTCTCCAGGAGGAAGAAGTCATCTAGCCATCCACCCCTCATTATTAACTGAGCACCCATTATGCGCTGGGGACTGAGGAGGGCTTGGCAACCCTGAGACGCACAGTCTAGTGGAAGTACAGGCTTTAACGGGCTCCCTACAGGCAGTGTTTGGAAATCCGAAGAGGCTGGTAGGATGGGCACAATGACTGGGGCTCCAGGCAGGAGGAGACTGGAGTTCGCCTTGTAATAGGCGAGGGTCAAGGGTGCGAAAGTCCTTCATACACAGTGAGGAGCACCTGTCCCCTAGGTGCCTTTTCTGATAAACATGGAAAACCAATGAATGGAACCCCTACACTCCAGCCCACCCCTAAAAATCCTGATGCCCTGTGTGAAGTTATCTGCTCTTACTGCCTGCCTGGCATCTACTGCTGTTTATTGCAACACGCAATTTTCTCTGGGGGAACTGAACTTCTCCCAATCTCAACCTATGAGCTTCAGCCACAGATGAACCTCCTCCCTCACCCCCTACCTTGGCCCCAAGCCCTGAAAGACATGACCCAGCCCTGGCTGACCCAAGCATCCTATCTCCCTGGGCTCAGTGACTGGCTCAGGAAGAAGCATGTGATCGACCACAACCAATGAGACTCAATCCCATAGCTTTGCAGGAACTATTAGGGGAAAAGAGTAAGACTCTCTGTTCACAGGGGTTGCTGAGGTGACAGGATGATCAGGAAACTGCCAGCTAATAAAGAAACCACCATCAAGAAAACAGAGCTGAGAGTCAGAGACGTTGTTATTCCCAACATTGTCTTGCGAACTCCTAGATCCAGCTATGCCTGGAACCCCATCATGCTTGAAAGTCTTTTTCTAGACTTTTCAGTTTTATGACTCAAAAATCCCCCTCTTCTCTTACTCTAGTTGATTTAAGCTACGTTTCTTCATTTGCAAGACAGTTCCTAACTAATATGATTTATTTCAACCTCTCATTCATTCATGTATTTGTTCATTTACCTACATACATTTACGGAGCATTAACCATTTGCCAAGTTCCCTATGCTTTGCGGGTACAAGCACAAAATGACAAGGTCTGACTGGGCGTGGTGGCTCACGCCTGCAATCCCAGCACTTTGGGAGGCCGAGGTGGGCGGATCACTTGAGGTCAGGACTTTTGAGACCCACCTGGCCAACATGGTGAAACCCCATCTCTACTAAAAAGACAAAAATCTTAGCTGGGTGTGGTGGCACACACCTGTAATCCCAGCTCCTCAGGAGGCTGAGGCAGGAGAATCAGCTGAACCCACGAAGTGGAGGTTGCAGTGAGCTGAGATTGTGCCACTGCACTCCAGCCTGGGCGACAGAATGAGACTCCGTTTCAAAAATACAGAAATGTATAAATATATAAATAAATAAAATGACATGGTCGTGGCCGTGTCTCCATGGACCCTAGGATATGATCAGCAGAGAACTACAGGACAGATCATTACCACAGAGAATGATGAATTATTCTAACAAAGGGAGATTCCAGGTAAACAGAAGGCAAGAAGCTCACAAATCATCCAAGACAGAAAATGTTAAATATTGACGGTTGCCTGGCAATGCTATTTCAGGAAAGTGCATTAGGTGGACGTGGTAAATGCCAGGCTTGGCATTCCAGAAAAACAGTGCCATCAGTCCCTGGATGGCATCCCTGGCCTTCCCTGGCCTCTGTGTTCCATCACACCTACCGCTGGGTAAACACCTCATCGTCTTTGAAGCACAGGAATGCACCAGTGGAAAAAACACTCAGACACCTTCCAGGGGAACTGAAGGCCACATATTTTATCCTAATGTAGTCAGAGGCTTCGATGCCTCGGCCAGGACAAGGTCTCCCTAACTGACACCCAGGCCCATCTGTTTCTTGCCAAACAGCTCAACAAACTCTGTTTCTGGAAACTCCGGGAAACTAAATGGCAAGGAAGGTCAAGAAAAGGGTAAGTAAAGCCGGTAGCCGGGTTCAGTATCTCACATCTGTAATCCCAGCTACTCCAGAGGCTGAGGCAGGAGGATCACTTTAGCTCAGGAGCTGGAGGTTGCAGTGAGCTGTGGTCAAGCCGCTGTACTCCAACCTGGGCATCAAAACAAGACCCTGTCTCTTTGAAAAAAAAAAAAGAAAGAAAGAAAGAAAAAAGAGAAGAAAAGCCAGTCCTGCTCTTAAGCATCTTCTGCTGTGGTTTCCTAATGGGGAACAGGGCAGGAAGTGATAAGCAAAGTTTAGTGACAACCTGGAAACTGTGGGTTTTGCCAACGAACCATGTGCAGAGCAAAAAGCTGTGAGAACACACTGCCCATCCCCTCCTAAGCGGGACACAAGGCCAGACCAAACCTCATCACCAGCCCCTCTGGCTTGGATCTTTTCCTCTAAGAGAAGACCTTTCAAAATGCCATCAAGGCCAGGCAGTGGCTCATACCTACAATCCAGCACTTTGGGAGACAGAGGCAGGCGGATTGCTCGAGCTCAGGAGTTTGAAAACATCCTGGGCAACAAAGTGAGACCCTGTCTCTACAAAAATTACAGAAATTAGCTGGGCATGGTGGTGCATGCTTGTAGTCCCGCTGCTTGGGAGGCTGAGGTTGGAGAACACTTGAGCCTGGGAGGCAGAGGTTGCAGTGAGCCAAGATCATGTCGCTGCACTCCAGCTTGGGCAGCAGTGTGAGACCCTGTCTCAAAAAAAAAAAAAAAAAGAAAAAAAGAAAAAAAAAGCCATTTTGTATGTATTTATGTATGACTCTTACTATCACTTGTATAAAAGTAAAGTAAACAGAATCAAGTAACCGTAACTACTTGTATGACATGTATCCACCGTTACAGTGATACAGACGCAGACTCTGGAAAAACACACAAGAAACATGGAGAGAGGGAAGCAAGGTGACTGGTGTTGGGAGGAAGGGCTTGGGCCTTTCACTATGGACTGTGGTTCTCAACTGGGAGAATTCTGTCCCCCAAGGGGACGCTTCACAATGCCTGGAGCCATTTTCCATTGTCACCACTGGGAAGAACAGGAAGAAGTACGACTTAGCATCTGGCAGGGAGAGGCCACAGATGCTGGGAAACATCCTACAATGTGCAGGCCAGGCCCTACAACACAGGGACAAAGGATGACCTGTTGGCGAATGTCAGCAGGCTGAGGTGGCCACGTGTGGAGAAGTCCGGCTGTATGAATACCATCTGGTGCAGCTTTAATTATGTTTCACCATATGCAAATACATTACTTCCTACTTTTTAAAGTAAGACCCACCGGCATGGTGGCTCACACGTGTAATCCCAGCACTTTGGGAGGCCGAGGTGGGTGGACCACTAGAGGCCAGGAGTTTGAGACCAGCCTGGCCAACATGGCTAAACCCCATCTGTACTAAAAATACAAAAAATTGGCTTGGCATGGTGGCGTGTGCCTGTAATCCCAGCTACTCGGACGCTGAGGCAGGAGAATTGCTTGAACCCTGGTGAAACCCGTCTCTACTAAAAATACAAAACTTAGCTGGGCATGGTAGCGGGCGCCTGTAATCCCAGCTACTCGGGAGGCTGAGGCAGGAGAATCGCTTGAACCCAAGAGGTGGAGATTGCAGTGAGCTGAGATCGTGCCACTTCACTCCAGCCTGGCGAGAGAGCATGACTCCTTCTCAAAAAAAAAAGGAGAGTCTAGGCGCGGTGGCTCATGCCTGTAATCCGAGCACATTCGGAGGCCAAGGCAGGTGGATCACTTGAGGTCAGGAGTTCGAGACCAGCCTGGCGAACATGACAAAAACCCATCTCTACTAAAAATATTAAAATTAACAAAGCATGGTGGTGCGTGTTTGTAATCCCAGCTAATCGGGCGGCTGAGGCAGGAGAATTGCTTAAACTGGGAGGTGGAGGTTGCAGTGAGCTGAGATGGCACCACTGCACTTCAGCCTGGGTGACAGAGCGAGACTTGGTTCCAAAAAACAAAAAAAGAGAGCGTTCATCAGTGCACCCCGGTAAAGTCAAGGTATTGGAGTGTAAGAAGAATGCAATGTACAAGGCAGAATGCAAGGGCATTGGAGCTAGAAGTGATCTTAGGGAACACGGAGTTACAGAAGGGCAACGAGATGCCATTTCTTGCTCAACTCTAGGCCACTGGCACCAGTCACCTGGAGGGCTGCTTGAACATAACTCAGTGGGAAAGAACCCCATGAGTGACTGTGGGTGTCTGCTGTGGGCATGAGGAGGGAGGACAGAGCCCAGTATTTGACATGCTTGGAATCTAACCCCTTCATTTTCCATGTGACAAAATCTAGAGCCAGCGAAGTGAGATGACCAGCTTTGGGGTCACACTGTGGGCTGGCAGTAGTATGTGGCACGTGTCCTGACTCTCAGAAGAACATTCCAGTCCTCTAAGCCAGGGGCTGGCCAAGGATGGCTGAGGTCCACATTTGGCCCACACCTGTTTACACAAGGCCCATGAGCTCAGCATTGATTTCATTTTTTTTATTTTTTTTGAGACAGAGTCTTGTTCTGTTGCCCAGGCTTAGAGTACAGTGGCGTGACCTCAGCTCACTGCGATCTCTGCCTCCCGGGTTCAAACGATTCCCGTACCTCAGCCTCCCAAAAAGCTGGATGACCAGCATCCTCCACCACGCCTGGCTAATTTTTTTTGGTGGGGGAGTTGAGGGGCAGGGGGTGGTGGCGGGAAAGGGTCTCACTCTGTTGCCCAGCCAGGAGTGTGTGGCATGATCTTGGCTCACTGCAACTTCTGCCTCCTGGGTTGAAGTGATCCTCCTGCCTCAGCCTCCTGAGTAGCTATGACCACAGGTGCGCACCACCACTTCCAGCTAATTTTTGTACTTCTAGTAGACAGGGTTTCACCATGTTGGCCAGGCTGGTCTCAATCTCCTAGCTTCAAGCAACCCGCCCGTCTCTGCCTCCCAAAGTGCTGAGATTACAGGCATGAGCCCCTGCGCCCAGCCAGATTTCATATTTGTTAAAAGTTAAAAAAAAAAATCAAAAGAATATTACACGACACAAGCAAATTCTATAAAATTCAAATTTTGGTGTCTCTAAATACTTTTTTACAGGAACATAGCCACACCCATCGATTTCCATATTATCTAAGGCTGTTTTTGCACTATGCTGGAAGAGACTGGTATTTGTGACAGAGACTATATGGCCCGGAATTCCGAAAGTATTTACAGAAAAAAGTTTCTTTACTCCTACTTTCTGCCAGTCTCTCTCGAAATTTGATGTGCATACACATCACCTAGAGAACTAGTTACAACTCAGATTCAGTTTCGGTGGATCTGGGCTGAGGCCTGAAATTCTGCACTGTTAACAAGCACCAGGTGATGCCATGGCTGCTGGTCCACGGACCATACTTTAGGCAGTGAGGATCCACTCCAGTGTCTCCACATGTTGACCTGAACCAGAAGCAGCAGCACCTAGGGATATGTTAGAAATGCAAATACTCGGGCCCCACCCAGACCTACTAAAACTGAAAATTTGGGTGGGGCCCAGAAAGCTGAGTTTTATAGTAGCAAGCTGTCAGCCAGCACAGTGGCTCACACCTGTAATCCCAGCACTTTGGGAGGCCAAGGCAGGCGGATCACCTGAGGTCAGGAGTTCGAGACCAGCCTGGCCAACATGGTGAAGCACCATCTCTACTAAAGATATTTTAAAAATTAGCTGAGCATGGTTGTTGCACGCCTGTAATCCCAGCTACTTGGAGGTTGAGGTGGAAGAATCGCTTGAATCCAGGAGGCGGAGACTGCAGTCAGCCAAGATCGTGCCACAGCAATCCAGCCTAGGTGACAGACTGGGACTTCATCTCAATAAATAAATAAATAAATAATAATAAAATATAATAAGCTCTCCAGGTGATTCTGATGCAAGCTTGAATTTGAACACCATCTCTCCTGCAGTTCCAGACCCTGAGAAATGTAAGGCAAAACTAAGAAAATTCAGTGTCAGCATGAACACGCTTTCGCAAATGCTGAAACGGCTGGAGCTTCCTTAGACAGTCCACCTGCAACTCAGCTAAGATGAAGCAGGTGGTAGTTTAACCAAAAAGTTCATATTTGTAAACATGTTTAACTGCTTCACAGAAACTTGCCAGAAAAACATATAATTTGCCAACCTGACCAAGAAGGAATAGTTGTAATGAGCACAACATTACAAAAAGAATGACACAGTTAATAAAAAGAAAGAAAAAACAAACATGGGGCATGATCTGAAGTCATCCTTCACCATTAACTGTTTTTAACTGTGCTTAAAAAGGAATTTCCATAGTCCATCTCTATGTGGTCTCCTGATTTGCGGCCAACTTTGCAAAATGGTAAGTTGCACTATTGTCTAAACTTTTCGAAGCCAGCTAGGCAGGGATAGACCCATTACCATACCCCAGGACGGGTAACAGAACCTTCAGTGTAGCATGGATCATAATAGCAAAAAAAACAGGGAACAACCTGTTTTTGCTAGGAATGGCAGAAAGGGTAATTCCAGCAGGGCACATCCACACATCAGGCAAGCATCCATCATGAATGCAAATGAAACAAGCTGGGAGTGGTAGTGGTGTACCTGGAGTCCCAACTACTTAGGAAGCTAAAGCAGAAGGATTGCTTGGGCCCAGGGGTTCAAGGCTGCAGTGAGCTATGATCGCACCACAGTACTCCAGCCTGGGGGACAGAGCCAGACCCCATTTCAAAACAAAACAAAACCCCCTAAAAAAACTAAAATGAAGTAGATCAGAATGAATGAACCAAGACTATATATTATTAACTACAGAAAAGAGAACACTATGTACAGTATGATTCCATTTAAATCTGTCAAAGTCTTTTTAAATACCTATATGCTTGTCCATTTTCCTCTAAAAGCATATGCAAAACTGTCACTTTGGAAGAGAGGAACTGATGGAAGAGAGGACAATATACTTTTCATTTTATATCTTTCTGTATTTTTTTGTTTGTTTACAATGGATGACAAATATTTGTTCAGCACCTGCTATGCACTGTTCTACATACTGAGGACACAGCAGTCAATAGAAAAGACAAAAATGCCCATCTGGAGCTGACATCCTAGTGGGGAAAAGCAGACAATGAAATAAGTACATTTTATTTTACTTATTTATTTTTTTTACTTTTTTGAGACAGGGTCTTGCTCTGTTGCCCAGACTGGAGTGCCGTGGCTCGATCGCGGCTCACTGCAAACTCTGCCTCCCAGGTTCAAGGGATTCTCATGTCTCAGCCTCCTGAGTAGCTGGGAATATAGGCACGCACCACCATGCCCAGGTAATTTTTTTTTTTTTTTTTTTTTTTTTTTTTTTTAGCAGAGACAGCGTTTCGCCAGGTTGGCCAGGCTGGTCTCGAGCTCCTGGCCTCAAGTGATCTACCCACCTTGGACTCCCAAAGTGCTGGGATTACAGGCATGAGCCACCGCACCCAGCCCAAAATAAGTAAATTTTAGAGTGTGTTTAGACCATGCCATTTGACATGTGGCCCATGAGACACTGACAGTCCATACTTTGTGACCAGTTGGTGACAAAATAAGGAGGCAGCACCATAATGTAGATCAACTATGGCACCAAGCATGCCATTCGACTCAGCTCACACTTTTTGTCTTGCAAGGCTATCTTAATGCAGGAAGCAGGGGGCACTGGTTTACATTCTGGCACAAGCTGCTTATATCACAGTAAATAGATAACGAATGGTTCCTAAACAGGTTGGCTAGAAGCTGCTAAGTGTGAATAAAATAAAGGAGAATGGAGAAGATGGCAAATGTTTAAACCAAGTGTTCAGGGAAGGCCTTGCGGACACAGTGACTTTTTTTTTTTTTTTTTTTTAAGACAAGGTCTTGCTCTGTCACCCAGGTTGGAGACCAGTGGCATGATCTTGGCCCACTCCAACTGTCGCCTCCCAGGTTGAAGCAATTCTCTTGCCTCAGCCTCCCAAGTAGCTGGGACTACAGGCATGTGCCATCACACCCAGCTTATTTTTTTGTATTTTTAGTAGAGACTAGGTTTCACCATGTTGGCCAGGCTGGTCTTGAACTCCTGACCTCAGGTGATCTGCCTGCTTTGGCCTCCCAGAGTGCTGGGATTACAAGCATGAGCCACTGCACCTGGGCGACATAGTGACCTTTTAAAAATATTCAGGTACGCAAACAAAATAAAACATCAAACAATGAGGGCCAGGAAAAATGTGGCTTCACTCACCAGGAAGGGCGTGCAGACCCAGGTGAAGGTGCCCACGGCCGACAGGTAGGCAGACTTCTTCAGCACCTTCAGCTCCTCCTGCCTGATGGCCAGCACCTTGTCCTTGAATGCCAGCTCCCAGGCATAAAGCTTTAGCACTTTGATCCCATTGAGAATTTCGTTCATCAGCTTGATCCGATTGTCTTTGCTCTTCATGTGGGCCACCTTGGAAGAGAAGGGCAGTCAACACAGCTGGGGCGACCCTGGCATCAGCCCATCACTCAACATCACCAGCTATTTTTTTCATAAACTTTATTATATACTTTGACATGTAAATGTTTTTTATATTGATTTTTTTTTTCTTTTCAATAGAGATGGGGTTTCACTATGCTGCCCAGGCTGGTCTCAAACTCCTGTGCGGGGATTACAGGTGTGAGCCACCACGCTGGGCCTCAACATCACCGTCTATTAAAAATGGGCCTCCTGAGGGTGGGAGAGCTGACCCTGTAATCCCTATGAGCCCTACTCTTGAGCCCCAAGACCACACCAAAAGACCCCGCTATCAAGGAAAAGAAACCCCTTCAAATCATGTTAGGTTAGACATTGGAGAAACACACTCAATTTAGAATCCAGGAATAGAGGCAAGAAAAACCCTTCAGGTGTGCAGAAAAGAAGGGATTCAGTCCCTATTCTGCTGACCCAAACACAGGAGACATGGTGGTGGTGTTTTTCTTCTCTGTTTTCTTATTTTTTCTTTTTTTTTTGTGACAGAGTCTCACTCTGTTGCCCAGGCTGGAGTGCAGTAGCATGATCTCGGCTCACTGCAACCTCTGCCTCCTGGGTTAAAGAGATTCTCTTACCTCAGCCTCCTGAGTAGCTGGGACTATAAATGCCTGCCACCATGTCTGGCTAATTTTTCTATTTTTAGTAGAGATGGGGCTTCACCATGTTGGCCAGGCTGGTTTCGAACTCCTGACTTCAAGTGATCCACCGACCTCGGCCTCCCAGAGTGCTGGGATTACAGGCGTGAGCCACCGCACCCAGCCTGTTTTCTTATTTCTTGTCAGCCCAGTTTTCTTTTTTTTGGAAACAGCATCTCACTCTGGCATCCAGGCTGCAGTGCAGTGGCACAATCAGCTCACTGCAGCCTTGAATTCCTGGGCTCAAGCGATCCTCCCACCTCATCCTCCTTAGTAGCTGGAACCACAGGCACATGCCACCACACCCAGCTCATTTTTGTATTTTTTGTAGAAATGGCACCTTGCTATGTTGCTCAGGCTGGTCTTGCACTCCTGGCCACAAGCCATCCTCCTGCCTCCGCCTCCCAAAGAGCTGGGATTACAGACATGAGCCCCTGTGCCTGGCCCATGGTTGTTAAAATAATGAAATGTTTCTGTACTGGCTAGTACTGGTTCCAAATAGTGGATACTTGTGCAGTGCAGTTGTTAAATATTTTTACTACCACCCAGGATTTTGTGTATACCAGCAACTTTTCTAAGCATTTTACATGTATTCAGACACTTAACAATCACAAGAACTCTATCGTTTAGTGCTACAGTCATCCCCGGGTCACAGATGGGAAGAATTTAAGCTACGTGATCTGGAGGCCAGGGACTGAAATGGGTTGAGTCGGGCCACTCAGGGCATCCTACACATCAAGAGACTGAAGGGTGACTCGATCCTAAAGCCCCTGCCTCACCCATCCCACCCAACCCTACCCCGTGAGGCCTCTCCTTCCAATGGGCCCATGTCCTGAAACTCATCTCCCTGTGGTACCAACAGTGCAGCCAAGTGCTCCCATTTGGAATTCCACAGCACACCATAAATATCCATCAACAGAGAGCAGAGAAATAAACCGCACCATCTCCGTTATAGACCAAAAGGCACCAGGTCGGGAGAATGAATTGAAGCTATACGGCACAGCACAGAGAGGTCCCCAAAGCAGGGCGCTAAAAGACAAAAATCATGCTGCCATGTGAACCCATTTAGGTAAAAACAGGTATGGTAATAATATCACACACACACAAAACATATATAATGGCCAGGCATGGTGGCTCATGCCTATAATCCCAACACTTTGGGAGGCCGAGCTGGGTGGATCACCTGAGGTAAGGAGTTCAAGACCAGCCTGGCCAACATGGTGAAGCCTCATCTCTACTAAAAATACAAAAATTAGCTGGGTGTGGTAGCGGGCACCTGTAATCCCAGCTGCGCGGGAGGCTGAGGCAGGAGAACTGCTTGAACCCGGGAGGCAGAGGTTGCAGTGAGCCAAGATCACACCACTGCACTCTAGCCTGGGCAACAAAGTGAGACTCCATCTCAACAAACAAAATAAAACCCACATATATAAAAACAAACCTATACCATTAATCAGGTCTGTATATACATACATAGAAAGTTCTAGAAGGATTTGCTTCTATATATTTGCAGTGGTTGAGAGAGTAGGGAAGGGGGTATCCTCTTTTAATTTATGTACTTTTGTACGATTTAAACTTTTTTTTTTTTTTTTTGAGACAGGATCTCACTCTGTTGCCCAGGCTGGAGTGCAGTGGCACAATCATGGCTCACTACAGCTTCGACCTCCTGGGTTCAGGTGATCCTCATGCTTCAGCCTCCCAAGTAGCTGGGACTACAGGCACGCATCACCACACGCAGCTAACTTTTCCATTTTTGGTAGAGACAGGGTTTCACCATGTTTCCCAGGCTGGTCTTGAACTCCTAAGCTCAGGTGATCCACCCAGCTTGGCCTCCCAAAATGCCGAAATTACAGGGGTGAGCCCAGCTTGATTTGAACTTTTTTATAATAAGAAACCTCACTCTATTATTTGGGTATTTAAACTTTTTAAAATACAAAATATCTCCAAAAATAAAAAGCTGAAAGCTGGGTATGGTGGCTCACACCTGTAATCCCAACACTTTGAGGGGCTGAGGCAACAGGAGTTTGAGACCAGCCTGGGCAACACAGCAAGGCCCCATTTTAGAAATTAATTATTTTAATTTAAATAAAGAGATTAACACCATGTCTGGTATAAGGTAAGAGCTAAAAAGAGGGAAAAAAGTAGGGGGTAATTTGTACTCAACTCTTGAAAGCTGAGTCACACATACACATAATAAACAAGACAGTGGGAAACAAAGACTCTCTCGGAGGCTCACAGACCTTCTGATTCCAGTCACTGGCCTACAAGATCTAACCATGTGTCAGGAGCTCTCAATCTTGGCTGCCCAATACAATGGCCTGGGAAGCTTTAAAACATCTTGATGGCCAGACCCCACCCACAATAAGTGAATCAGAATCCCAGATATGCGGCTGGGGCATCAGCATTTGTTAAGGCTCCCCAGGTGACTCCAATTGGCAGGCAAGGCTGAGAACCCCAGGGACAGAGCAGAAGGAACTGGACTAAAATCCGCATGGAGAGGGCCCGGCTTGGGGGCCCACGGAGACACATGCGTTACCTGATACATCTTGGTCTTCATTGCCATCACAGCATTGACGGGCACCATGATGACCATCACCGCCACTCCAGCGAAGACAGAAGGGCCCAGGTTCTAAGGAAGGAAAGGAGACTCTTCATCACTCACCGGACAGGAGAAAACAGGGCCCCTAACAGCTTCCCCGGCTGATCCATCCCACGTGGATGCTGCTGACCAAGTTCAGGTCAAGGTGTGTTACTTTTACCCCACGATAGGGTGTTAAGAGCCTGTGGTTTCATTCCTAAGCATCTCTCCGGGTCCTCCCAATCCCTTGAAGAATAAGCAAGTCCATGCTCCTTTCTCCCAAGCCCTTGGGGCCACATGAGTTTTGCAAATTACAACTTTAGGATTCTAATTTTTTTTTATTTTTTTAGGAGATGAGGTCTCGCTATGTTGCCCGGGCTGCAGTAGAGTGGCTATTTGCATCAGTGATCCTCCTACTTCAGCCTCCAAAGTAGCTGGGACTACAGGTAAGCATTAGGTCTTGCTACATTGCCCAGGCTGGTCTCCAACTCCTGGGCTCCAGCGATCCTCCCAATTCAGCCTCCCAAGTAGCTGTGACTAGTCACACCACCATGCCCAGCTAATTTTTTTGGTTTTTTGTAAGGTCAAGGTCTCACTATGTTACTCAAACTGGTCTCGATCTCCTGGGCTCAAGTGATCCTCCCAACTCAGCCTCCCAAGTAGCTGTGACTACAGTCACACCACCATGCCCAGCTATTTTTTTGATTTTTTTGTACAGACAAGGTCTCACTATGTTGCCCAAGCTGGTCTCAAACTCATGGGCTCAAGCGATCTTCCCACCTCTGCCTCCCAAGTAGCTGGGATTACAGGTGCGAGCCATCACACCCAGCTTAGATTTTTAGAAAGGTAATAAGGTAGTAAGTAGAAAAGTGTGAATATGACCACCTGACTGCTTATCCTACTTGAAGGCTGCTTACAAGTTTAGCCCTTGGCTACTGTCTGCATACTTACAGGGTTTCCACCATTAACAGAATTGGTAAGAGTGGCTCAGTGTGCCTCAACTGTTTGTACAAACAATATGGTTTATGCTGAACACCACTTTCCCTCTGGGAGTCTAGACTTTTGGTATATGCCAAGCAAAGTGTGCTTATGTGACCTGCCCCTAATGCAAACCCGGGCACTGAGCTCCTACCAAGCTTCCCTGATTGGCAACATTTCACACACATCATCATCATGGTTGCCAGAGAATTAGTGCACCTGCGTGACTCTGCTGGGGACTCCTGGAAGCCTGTACCTGGCTTCCCTTGAACACTGCCCCATGTGTGCCTTAATTCTTTGCTAATTTTGCTGTATTAACTTATAGCCTTGTGGCCAGGTGCAGTGACTCACACCTGTAATCCCATCACTTTGGGAGGCCAAAGTGGGAAGACAGCTTGAGGGTAGAAGTTCAAGACCAGCCTGGGCAACACAGCGAGACCCCCCCCCCACCCCATTTCTACAAAAAAATAACTTGGCCAGGGATAGAGGCATGCACCTGTAATCCCCAGCTAGATGAGATGACGAAGTGGGAAGATTGCTGAGGCCAGGAATTTAAGTCTGCAGTGAGCTATGATCGCACCACTGCACTCCAGCCTGGGCAATAGAGCAAGACTCTGTCCCTTAAAAAAAAAAAAAAAAAGAACAAAAACACAAGACAGCCCCCACAACAAAGAACTCTCTGGCCCCAAGTATCAACAGTGCTGAGCTCAAGCAACTACCATCTAAAACAAAATGTGATGTTAGACAATTTTCTTAATGTTTCATAAACCAATCCTGAAGGCAGTTCTAAAACAAATGTTCCAAAAATATTTTTCCCATAGTAGCACTTTTGCGAAAGTGGACTCCCCAAGACACCTGCTTGAAAAGACAATTTATTTAGATTTTTCTTTTTCTTCTAGAGATAGGGTCTTGCCTTGTCACCCAGGTAGGGGTGCAGTGGTGTGATTCTAGCTCACTGCAGCCTCTGAACTCCTAGGCTCAAGCAATCCTCCTGCCTCAGCCTCCAGGGTAGCTGGGACCACAGTAGGTACCACCACACCCAGCTGAGTTTTTTTTTTTTTTTTTTTTGTAGAGACAGGGTCTCACTATGTTGCCCAGGCTGGTCTCAAACTCCTGGCTTCAAGCAATCCTTCCACCTCAGCCTCCCAAAGTGCTAGGATTACAGGCTCATGCCACCTACATCTGCGCCCAGCCTATTAGATAATTAAATTCTGGCGTTTTTTTCTGAGTTCTATTGTTAGAAACACTTCACTCACCTTCTACTCTACAAATGTACACAAAAAGCAAACTACAGCCAAATAAACCAGTAATTTTTTTCTTCTTCCTTTTTGTTTTAAGACAGAGTCTCGCTCTGTTGCCCACGCTGGTGTGCAGTGGCGCAAACTCAGTTCAATGCAACCTCCGCCTCCTAGATTCAGGCCATTCTCCTGCCTCAGCCACCCAAGTAGTTGAGATTATACGCATATACCACCATGCCTGGCTAATGTTTATATCTTTAGTAGAGACAAGGTTTTTGCCATGTTGGCCAGGCTGATCTCCTGGCCTCAGATGATCCACCTGCCTCAGCCTCCCAAAGTGTTTTCAGATCATCACAGGCATGAGCCATTTCGTCCAGACCTTCTCTTTCAATAACAAATAATGTGAGCTGTGCCCATTATGTACGAAGCCCTGCTGGGGTTGTACCCACGGAAGACACAAAAGTCAGCTGCTGTATGTCTGCAAGTAGCTAACATGTTACCCATCAAAGAGGAGGCAGTACATTGAGCATGCAAAAAAAAAAAAACTATTTCAGAAAGTGGGCTGGGCGCTGTGGCTCACGCCTGTAATTCCAACACTTTGGGAGACCACGGAGAGTAGATCACCTGAAGCCAGGAGTTCAAGATCAGCCTAGCCAACATGGTCAAACACCGTCTCTACTAAAAATACAAAAAAAAAAAAAAAAAAAAATTAGTGGGCGTGGTGGCGTAAGCCTGTAGTCCCAGTTACTCGGGAGACTGAGGCAGGAGAATTGCTTGAACCTGGGCGGCAGACGTTGCAGCGAGCCGAGATGGCACACCGCACTCCAGCCTGGGCAACAGAGTGCGACTCCATGTCAAAACAAAAACAAAACAAAAAAAAACTATTTCAGAAAGTATTATTAGATGAGTTCCTATACTAAAGTTATTGGGATTCAAAATTCAACAGAAGAAGAAGTCCATCTAATTGAGAGGGGACGGGAAATCAATGGAAGTAGTGTTTGTTACAGCCTTGGGGGATGAGCAGGCTTTCATCAATTAGGACGAAGGAAGGAAAGGCACCTGGCAAAGATCCAGAGGTAGCAAAGCACAAGGCATGTGTTGTGCTATGAGCCTCTTTGCTTATCATCATTTTATTTTGGGAACTCTCCCTCTCCACATGGAAGGGCTGTCAATCACATGCCTTCTGCCATGGGAGAGGACATGTGACCCAGGCTGGCCAATCAGAGAACTCTGCCTCCTGGGCCATAGTGATTGGTTTGGGGTGTGAATAGGACCAAGCCAGGCCAATCAGATTGCTCTCTGAGACTGACTCTGGCTGTGCAGAGAAATTATGCCTTGTCTTTTCTCTGGCACCTTTATCTGTCAGGATGCTATCAGCCCAAAGCTACGGAGCCATGTGGGGAAGAACCACTGAGAATGATGACAACTCAGAGAACAGGGCTAGGAAATGATGAAAGAGTGAGTGAAACTGAGTACTGACAACACTGCCTGATCTCCTGGATCAATCCACGCCTCCAGCTAGTCCCCAGATTTCTGAGATACAGGCAGTCCCAAAGTTCCCTTTACTTACTTAGGCTACTTTTGTTTTTGTTTTTTTTCTTTTTGAGACGGAGTTTCGCTCTGGGTTGCCCAGGCTTGGAGTGCAATGGCCCGATCTTGGCTCACCACAACCTCTGCCTCCCAGGTTCAAGCAAATTTCCTGCCTCAGCCTCCCGAGTAGCTGGGATTACACGCAAGCACCACCATGCCCAGCTCATTTTGTATTTTTAGTAGAGATGGGGTTTCTCCACATTGAGGCTGGTCTTGAACTCCTGACCTCAGGTGATCCACCTGCCTTGGCCTCCCAAAGTGCTGGGATTACAGGCGTGAGCCACCACACCCAGACACTTAGGCTACTTTAAGATAGATTTATATCCTTTGCAACTGAGAGAATCTTGACCACTATAATTAGGGACTAGTGAATAAGTGAGTCTGGTTAGTGTTTAGGAGGATTCAAGGGGAGAAATATGATGTGTCCGTTGTAGGGTAGTTAATTACTGACACTGTCAAGGAAAGAGAAAATGAAAACGCCATGCCACCAAGGAGAATATCAACCTGACAATTCAGGAAAGGAACAAAATACCGAGGAACTGGTTAACAGGCTGGAAAATAAAATATGAACGACAGCCGGAACTGCCAGGGAGCTATACATGCCATTACCATCAACACCCACTCCCTCAGCCCACTGCCCACACATAGAAGTTCCTCCCTGCATGCAAAGGGAAACGGCGTCAAACACACACCAGCCACAGGAGGTAGAGAGCAAGGATGACTTGCAGGGGGGCTGACCAGATCATGTTAATGTACGTGGCCAAGTCCATGAACCTCTGAGCGTCCACAGACATGAGGTTGACGATCTCCCCGACCGTGGAGGATTTTCTGGCTGAATTGGTGATCACCAGGGCCTGCGGGACAAAGGAGAGGGAAGGTGGGTGAGTGTGGCAGGTGAAGAGGCCTGACTCTCCCTCCAGACCCACGGAGAGGAAAGAGACTCTCAGGGGCAGATATGCCGCAGATCTCTGCTCCTCCCCTCCCGACCTATCTGTCTGTCCGGGACGCCTGTGTCATCTCAAAGCCCACATTCTTATCCATGGTGCTCACTGCCTCGCAACCTTGAACTCATCAATTGGCAAGGGACCCTAGGTGTCCTCGAAACCAGGGCTTCGCATGCTTTAATGTGCACACATGCGGCCGGGTTTTTTGGGGAGAGTGGTTCGGTGGGAGTTGTTTTGGATTCTGCAGGTCTGGGGTGTGGCCTGGGATTCTGCATTTCTTTGCTTCCAGGCTGTGCCAATGCTGCTGGTCTCAGATCCCACTGAAGGACCAAGGGTCTGGGCCAGGGTCTCTAAGCCTTGGCATTCTTGACATCTGGGGCCGGATAATTCTTTGGGGGCTGTCTTGTGCACTGTAGGATGTTTAGCAGCATCCCTGGCCTCGACCCACTACATGCCCTCACCCCCAGTTGGGACAACCAAAAATGCCCCCAGATATTGCCAAACATGCCCTGGTGGGGGCAAATCTCCTTAGCCCTCAAACACGGTTGCACACTATCCTCTGGTGAGTTTTAAAAACACTAAGACATTAGCAGGCGTGGTGGCGCATGCCTCTGGTCCCAGCTACGTGGGGGGCTCAGGTGGCAGGATCGTTTGAGCCCGGGAGGTGGAGGCTGCAGTGAGCCAAGATCGTGCCACTGCACTCCAGCCTGGGTGACAGAGCGAGAACCTATTGCAAAAAATAAAAATAAATAAAAAATAAAAACGATGACACCTGGGTGCAACCTCAGCAAGCTCAATTTCACTGGTCTGGCGCAACCTAGGTGTCAGGAAGTTTTTTTGTTTTTTGAGACAGGGTCTCATCCTGTCACACAGGCCAGAATGCAAGGATGCTATCAGGACTCACTGCAGCCTCCAACTCCAGTGCTCAAGTGATTCTTTTAACTCAACCTCCTGAGTAGATGGGACTACAGGTGCACACCACCATACCAGGCTAATTTTTCTTTTATTTTCTGCACAGCCAGGGTCTTGCTATATTCACCAGGCTGGTATTGAAAGTCCGGCCTCAAGTGATTCCCCCACCTTGGTCTCCCAAACTGCTGGGATTACAGGCAGGAGCTACAGTGCCTGGCCTGCATCAGTTTAAGTTCCCCAGGTGAGTCGAATTCACAGACAGGCCTGAGAATCACTCCTCTAGTCCATCAAGTACCTGAAAGACTATCTCTTCCTAACCTAGGAGCCAAGCAGTTTCCTTGACCTCAAGACAAAAAAAAAAAAATAATGTATAGGGATCAAGAAGGTAATTTGGTTCCTTTGAAATTGGATATACACAAATGCCTGCTACATACTCTTATCATGCAAGGAATGTGCCACCTGCTCAGTTCAAATTAAGAGTGACAACAGGCTGGGCGTGGTGGCTCATGCCTGAAATCCCAGCACTTTGGGAAGCTGAGGCAGGCGGATCACCTGAGGTCAGCAGTTCAAGATCAGCCTGGCCAACACGGCGAAACCGTGTCTCTACTAAAAATACAAAAATTAGCCGGTCGTGGTGGCAGGCGACTGTAGTCCCAGCTACTCAGGAGGCTGAGGCAGAAGAATCGCTTGAACTCAGGAGGCGGAAGTTGCAGTGAGCCAAGATCATGCCACTGCACTCCAGTCTAGGGTAGAGTGAGACTTGGCCTCAAAAAAACGAAAAAAAAAAAATAAGTGACAACAAGCTGAAACACAGAATGTTAACAGCAGAATGAGGATACAGGCCGGGCGCGGTGGCTCACGCTTGTAATCCCAGCACTTTGGGAGGCCGAGGCGGGCGGATCACGAGGTCAGGAGATCGAGACCATGGTGAAACCCCATCTCTACTAAAAATACAAAAAATTAGCCGGGCGTGGTGGCGGGCACCTGTAGTCCCAGCTACTCGGAGAGGCTGAGGCAGGAGAATGGCGTGAACCCGGGATGCGGAGCTTGCAGTGAGCCGAGATTGCGCCACTGCACTCCAGCCTGGGCGACAGAGCAAGACTCCGTCTCAAAAAAAAAAAAAAAGAATGAGGATCCAAACTTGGATTTCCCCACATCAAGGGCCACCGATCCAGCTAAGAAACTCAATTACCCACAGCTGATACATAACGACATCTACACGTCAACCCTTGAAATCCGCTTTCCTAATGTACAATGCCTGATGTGCACTGTCCCGGCCACCTAAGGTCACGGAAGCTACCATCATCCTACTGCTCCAGAAGCTGGGCTGGAAATCCCCACGCTGGCCCCAGAGTAACCCAGGGCTGCAGGCGGGGATGTGGAAGTCGGGCCACATGCCAATGGCACAGCGCCCCCTACCTTCCGATAGACAGCCCCAATGACAGCGGTCTTGATCCTCATGCCACTGACGAAGCAGATGTGGAAGTACTGGTGCAGCACGAGGGTCTGCAGGCAGGCAGTGATGAACAGCAGCACGGTGTGGAAGTAGCCCTGCCAGTCTGGGGCCTTCGTGTCATTCACAAACTTGATGAGCAACCTGCAAAGGAGCAAAGAGAGGGCCTGGAATGCCTTGTGACACATGGGAGCAGGGAAAAGAGCTTCAGTGTTGGCACTGCAACTTTCTCCTGAGCCAGACGAGCTAGACACTATCACTTCAATTTCATAGATGGAAAAACAAGTCCACAGTGGTGATCTGGCTGTGCAGGTGGCCCAAACTGCTCATAAAAGAGGCCTCTGCCTTGGGGTTGTGCACTAATTGCTCTAGCTCTATCTCATCACCAGCAAGTCACCCAAAGGAATTGCATAGGGAACACGAGGTAAAGAGGTAGGAAGGAAAAAGAGAATGAATGTGTAGCCCCCGAGTCACAGAGCAGCAGAGAGCCAGGGAGGAGAGAAGCAACCTCCTTTCTGACTCCCCGGTTCCTGGTTGCAGTTTTTGTTGTTGTTTGTTTTATTCTTTGCTTTTTTTTTTTTTTTTGAGACAAAGTCTTGCTCTGTCGCCAAGGCTGGAGTTCAGTGATGTGATCTTAGCTTGCTGTAACCTCTGCCTCCTGGGTTCAAGCAATTCTTATGCCTCAGCCTCCTGAGTAGCTGGGATTAGAGGCATGCGCCACCACGCCCGGCTAATTTTTGTATTTTTAGCAGATGGTTTTGCCATGTTGGCCAGGCTGGTCTTGACCTCCTGACCTCAGGTGATCTTCCTGCCTAGGCCTCCCAAAGTGCTGGGATTACAGGCAAGAGCCACTGCGCCCAACCCTGATTGCAGTTTTTTCATGAGATCTCCTGGCATTTCCTTGCTCTTGGTTTCCCAAGACAGTGCCATATCCTCCCCATTTGGGTTTCAGGGGAGCCTAGTGGGTTTCTGTTACTTGCAAACGAAGTGGTCTTCACTAATATGGTAATTAAGTAAAGCATAAAGCAAAGCTAGGCAGTGACCGTGGCTCACATCTGCAATCCCAGCACTTTGGGAGGCCGAGGCAGGAGGATCGCCTGAAGTCAGGAGCTCGAGACCAGCCTGACCAACAAAACAAGACCCTGTCTCTATTATTTTCAAAAAAGCTAAAGTAAAAATGGAGACATCTGGCTATGAGCCCACTTCAGGACACAGCATGACCCCAGGGTTATGACTGATGCAAATGAAAGATCAAATCCAAGGAGTGAAAATGGAGCCCACCTGGGAGGGAAGGGGGTCTTACTTTAAGATCTGCTGTCCGGAAAACATCATCAGGTGGTGGATGGCCTTAAAGAAGAAGCTCATGAGGAAGTAGGGCCCAAAGGTCTTGTATAACACCTTAAACAGGGAGGGGTTCCACTCCTGTGGGGACTTGACAATCAAAGCCTCCACCTCCTCATTCGCATCCACCTTGGAACTCTCTTTCGGCTGGGCAGGATCCTTGGAGGAGTACACGACCTTCACTGGCTGCCTGGAACACAAGGAGGTGAAGCTGTTGTGGGGTCGGCCAGAGACGCAGCCCCCTACCACAGGGACATGGCCAGGGAATGTCACCCTTCCGGGAAGGCAGAGTCAAAGACAACAAGCCCAGGGAGAGAGGCAGCTCAGCACAGTGGTTATAAACACAGGCTCTAGAGCCACCGGCTCAAGGTCTGGCTTGGCCGCTGGCCAGCTGCGTGGCTTCAGGCAAGGTCCTTAAGCTCTCTGGGCCTCAGTTTCCTCCTCTGTGAAATGAGGATAAAAGTAGGACCTACCTCCAAGATAGGTAAGATTAACGAGTTGAATAAGTTAAAGACTTAGAAAACTGATGGCTCCAAACTGATCTAGAGTCAAGGCAATCCCCATCAAAAGCCCAGCTGGCTGCCAGGTAGAAATTATGAGCTAACTCTAAAATTCACATGGAAACTCAAGGACCCAGAACAGCCAGAACAATCGTGAAAAATAAGAACCAAGTTGGAGGATTCACACTTCCTGATTTCAAAACAATACAAAATAACAATCATGGCTGGGAGTGGTGGTTCACACCTGTGATCCCAGCACTTTGGGAGGCCAAGGCGGGTGGATCACTTAGGGTCAGGAATTTGAGACCAGCCCGACCAACATAGTGAAACCCCATCTCTACTAAACATACAAAAATTAGCCAGGCATGGTGGCAGGTGCCTGTAATCCCAGCTACTTGGGAGGCTGAGGCAGGAGAATTACTTGAACCTGGGAGGTGGAGGTTGCCATCAGCCAAGATCACGCCATTGCACTCCAGCCTGGGTGACAGAGCAAAACTCCATCTCAAAAAGAAAGAACAACAATAGGCTGGGCACGGTGGCTCACGCCTGTAATCCCAGCACTATGGGAGGCTCAGGTGGGCAGATCACCGGAGGTCGGGAGGTTCAAGACCAGCCTGACCAACATGGAGAAACCTCATCTCTACTAAAAGTACAAAATTAGCTGGGCATGGTGGCGCATACCTGTAATCCCAGCTACTTGGGAGACTGAGGCAGGAGAATCGCTTGAACCCAGGAGGTGGAGGTTGTGGTGAGCTGAGACCACACCATTGCACTCTAGCCTGGGCAAAAAGACTCGGTCTCAAAAAAAAAAAAAAAAAAATCATCAAGACAGGCAAAGGGATAGGCATATACAGCTCAATGCAAAAAAAAAAAAGAGTCCAGCCAGCTAGGGCAACATAGCAAGACTCTATTTCTAAAAAAAGATTTTTTTTTTTTTTGACTGGGTGCAGTGGTTCATGCCTATAATCCCAGGACTTCGGGAGGCCAAGGCAGGTGGATCACTTGAGGTCAGCAGTTTGAGAAGAGCCCGACCAACATGGCAAAACCTCGTCTCTACTAAAAATAAAAAAAATTAGCCAGGCGTGGTGGCGGTTGCCTGTAATCCCAGCCACTTGGGAGGGTGAGGAAGGAGAATCGCTTGAATTCAGGAGGAGAACGAGGTTGCAATGAGCCGAGGATGTACCACTGCACTCCAGCCTCGGCACCAGAGCAAGACTCTGTCTTAAAAAGCAAATAAATAAAATTGACTGTGATGATGACTGCACAACTCTATGAACACACTAAAAATCAGTGAACTATATGTTCTGCATACATGAATCGTGTGATGTATGAATATCTCAATAAAGCTGTCACCAAAAAAGTAGTCTTTACCTTACAGGGATTTTTTTTTTTTTTTTTTTTTTTGACATGGAGTCTTGCTCTGTCACACAGGCTGGAGTGCAATGGTGCGATCTTGACTCACTGCAACCTCCGCCTCCCAGGTTCAAGCGATTCTCCTGCCTCAGCCTCCTGAGTAGCTGGGATTACAGGCGTGCGCCACCACACACACCCGGCTAATTTTTATATTTTTAGTAGAGACAGGGTTTCACCATGTTAGCCAAGCTGGTCTCGAACTCCTGACCTCAAGTGATCCGCCTGCCTTGGCCCCCCAAAGTGCTGAGATTATGGGCATGAGCCACTGTGCCTGGCCAACAGTTCATTCTTGTACATCACTTAGTATTCAGTTGTGCAGATGTACATAACTGGTGCATCTGTCTGTTCACTTGCTAATAGATGTCTGGCTTACCTCCAGTTTGGGTTATCACAAAGTAGCTAAGAACATTCCTCTACCAGCCTTTTATGAACATACGTTCTCAGCTCTGTTGGCTGGATACCTGGGAAGGGGTGACTGGTGGTATGGTCACTATGTCTAACTTAAAAAAAAAACAAAACGGCCAAACTCTTCCAGTCACAGAAGCATTTCACATTCATGCCAGCAGAAACCACAGTCCAAAATGGCCCTAAGCTCTGAGTGGCCATACACAAAAGAGAACATAAAACCACTACACACAAACCAATGAAGCACTGGGTTTTTAAATCCAAAGGTAGAGCAGGGAGATTACTCACAGCTTCCTTTTTTTTTTTTTTTTTTGAGATGGAGTCTCATTCTATCACCCAGGCTGGAGTGCAGTGGCACAATCTTGGCTCATTGCAACCTCTACTTCCCGGGTTCAAGCAATTCATGCCTCAGACCCCCTGTAGCTGGATTACAGGCAAGCACCACCACATCCGGCTAATTTTTGTATTTTTAGCACAGACAGGGATTCACCATGTTGGCCAGGCTGGTCTCAAACTCATCAACTCAGGACAGCCTCCTGCCTCGGCCTCCCAAAGTACTGCAATTACAGGCATGAGCCACCATGCCCACCCACACGTGACTCAGGGATGAAGAGAGGTGGTAGAAGCATCCAGGAAACCACGCAGACCCCCCTGCCCTGGCATCCCTCACCTGATCCCCGAGCCTAGGACACCCAGCAGCCCAGAGCTGCACGGGCTGCATTCCTTTCTCTGGTTAACTAAAGGGATCTGGGTGTAAGGGGCCACACCAAGAAATTCCAGCCTAGGACAGAGTTTTCCTTCTCACTCTCTCCAGGTTCACAGGGGTTACAGGTACCAGATCTGGCTTACGCCTCTGGGAATAAAGCAAGCGATCCGTCTACCAATGTCCCAAGGAAATGATCCCCTGGCCCCATGCTGAGCATCCCTAAACACCAAGGTACTCAACAGAGCCAGACCCTTCTCAAGTGGCCCGCTTTCAAGCTCAAAGACCCAGTTCTCACCACATCCTCCCTGGCAAGATCAAAGTGTGCAGATGAATAAATAAAATTTGTACAATTAAAACCTGCCCAGCATTTACTCAGGGCTAGGGCACAGCTTATCATGACATATATCTCACTGAATTCTCAGAAAATGCTCTGGGTGAAAAATGGAGGCTCCAGTCAGGCACAGTGGCTCACGCCTGTAATCCCAGCACTTTGGGAGGCCAAGGTAGGTGGACTGCTTGAGCTCCGGAACTTGAGAACGGCCTGGGCAACATGGCGAGACATCATCTCTACAAAAAAAAAAAAAAAATTACTCAGGTGTGGTGGCGCGTGCCTGTAGTCCCAGCTACTAGGGAGGCTGAGGTGGGAGGATCACTCCAGCCTAGGAGATGGAGGTTGCAGTGAGCCGAGATCATGCCACTGCACTCCAGCCTGGACAAAAGAGTGACACCCTGTCTCAAAAAAAATAAATAAATGAATAAAATGGAGGCTCCCAGTGAGGCATGAAGGGACTTCATGGACAGCCCTTGAGGTTCCCACCCTGGTCTCCCTGCCTTCACTCTTGTCCCTAAAATCCACCTTCCCCAGGGCAGCCTGGGTTGTTATAAACCAGAACTCAGCTGGGTGTGGTGGCTCACACCTGTAATCCCAGCTATTTGGGAGGCTGAGGCAGGAGGACTGCTTGAAGCCAGGAGTTGGAGACCAGCCTGGGCAACACAGTGAGACCTGTCTCTATAAAAAAAAAAAATTTAAAAAGGCCAGGCGCAGTGGCTCACACCTGTAATCCCAGCACTTTAAGAGGCTGAGGCAGGCACATCACCTGAGGTCCGGAGTTTGAAAGCAGCCTGACCAGCATGGAGAAACCCCATCTCTACTAAAAATACAAAATTAGCCAGGCGTGGTGGTACATTCCTGTAATCCCAGCTACTTGGGAGGCTGAGGCAGGAAAATTGCTTGAACCCAGGAGGTGGAGGATGCAGTGAGCCAAGATAGCGCCACTGCACTCCAGCCTAGGCAACAAGAGCAAAATTCCATCTCGAAAAAATAAATATAAAATTAATTAGCCAGGCATGGTGGTATGTACCTGTAATCCCAGCTACTCTGGAGGATGAGGTGGGAGGATTGCTTGAGCCCGGAATTTTCAGGCTGCAATGAGCTGTGATCATGCCACTGCAATCTAGCCTGGGCAACAGAGCAAGACCGTGTCTCTAAAATACATACATACATGCATACATACATACATACATACAACAGAACTCACGTCACACCACTGCCCTGCAGAAAACCTGCCCCTGTGTTCTCACTGCACCGGGAATCCCACCCTAACTCTCAGAGGAGACCCCTGCAAATCCTTCTCCTGCTTCATCTCCTCCCTTTCTCTCCGTCACTCACTTTCCTCAAGCCACACAAGCCCCAATGCACCACAAGCGTTCTCAGAGCCTTTGCACTGGCTGCTCCCTCTACCTGGAAAGCCCTTCCTTCCCCAGATACACACAAGGCTCACTCCCTCTGATGCAAGTCTCTGCTCAAATGTGACCTTCTCAAAACAGACATACATGGTCAGCTGGGCATGTTAAACAAAAATGCTTCAAAAAGCAGTAACACTCAGGATGCCAGAGGCTCGGAAAGAGCCAGAGACAGACTTAGGGAGGGACAGGCACATGCTCACCAAGGGTCATGGCCGCACTGGGTAGAACTCTGACCACTGTATCTAAAACAGCTCCCTCAGCCGGACGCGGTAGCTCATGCCTGTAATCCCAGCACTTTGGGAGGCCGAGGCAGGAGGATCACTTGAGGTCAGAAGTTCGAGACCAGCCTGGCCAACATGGTGAAACTCCGTCTCTACTAAAAATACAAAAAATTAGTCAGGTATGGTGGCATGCACCTGTAATCCCAGCACTTTGGGAGACCGGGGCAGAAGAATTGCTTGAACCCGAGAGGCAGAAGTTGCAGTGAGCCGAGATCACACTACTGTATTCCAGCCTGGGTAACAGAGTGAGACTCCATCTCAAAAAAAAAAAAAAAAAAAAAAAAAAAGACACAAAGACACACACACACACACAGACACACACACACACAAAAGCTTCCTCGGTTACTCTCACCCTCATTTCCTCATTTTTATCTCACCCCAACACTATCATTCTCCAAAGCTTCGTATCAATGCATGTTTCACAACCAACGTCCTGTCTCCCATATAGAATGTCGATGGCACCCAACTAGAGTGTGTCTCTTTTGTTCCACTCTCTGAACCCTCAGGGACTAAACATCGCTAAGCACAAAAGCAGCAGTCGGTTTCATCTGCTCAATGGATTAAGGGCCAGGCCAGTGGAGAAGCTTCTTGATTCAAACTCTGTCCTCCTCCCAAGGCTGTGATATTGGCCTCTCCCATGGTGTCTCCAGCAACCTGCTCTCCTGACAAGCTCCAGGGGACACAAAGGTGGGCATCCTTCTTCCATGAGAGGAAGCCGAGCCAGGTGATCAGCAGAGGCGTGGATGAGGAATGCTGAAGCCCACGCTACAAATGTGGCCTGCTTAGCAGGGGGGGATGCTGCAGGTGAGGCTGAAGGAATCCAGATGAGATGGGTGATGTTAGGGGTCAAGTTGACTGGGTTAAGGGATACCCAGATGGCTGGTAAAGTGTTATTTCTGGGTGTGTCTGTGGGGGTGTTTCCAGACGAGACTGGCATTTGAATGAGTGGACTAAGGAAGATCCATCCTCGCCCCATGTGGGTGACACCGCCCAATCAGCAGAAGGTCCGGACACAACAAAAAGTCAGAGTAATGGCAAATGCAGGCACTCTCTCTTCTGCAGCCGGGATGTCATCCTCTCCCACCCTTGAACATCAGAACTCCAGGATGTCTGGCCTCTGGATTCTGGGACTTACCCAATGACTCCAGGTTCTCAGGCCTTTGACTGTGGACTGAGAATTCCACCATCAGCTTCCCTGGGTCTGAGACTTTTGGACTTGGCCTGAGCCATGCTACCAGCTTCCTGGGTTCTCCAGGTTGCAGATGACCTAGTGTGGGACTTCTCAGCCTCCATAATCACATGATCCAGTTTCCCTAGTAGATCCCCTCTCATCCTCCATCCACCCATCCATCATCTATCAATCCTCCATCTATCATCCATCTATCATCTATCCATCTACCTCCATGTATACATCCACCAACTATCTATCCGTCTATCATCTACCTATCATCTATCACCTATCAATCTATCATCCATCTATCAATCTATCATCTATCCATCCATCCATCCTACTAGTTCTGTCCCCATGAAGAACTGTAATCAACAGGGGCCCCACCTCTGCCTGCCAAAGACCTTCAACTGGGTCATGGACATGGGCTGTTTCCTTACAATGCTCAGTCACAGACGCCCAAGCTCTATCTGCCTCCCACGAGACAATTTCTCCCATCACCTGGACCACCCAAACAGCCTCCGACCAGAGTCACGAGGTCCTCTGCTGATGTCCTAGTGGCTGGCACCATGGATGTCCCAGATTCCCACCCACCATCTGGGTCTGACTGAAGGCCTGTATCCTGGGCATCCCTGGAACAGAATGAGGAACTGAACCCCAGTCTGGGGTTTTTCCCTGTAAGGCCAATGGGTCTGTGGGGAATCCAATGCACCACACTGGCCCCATCACGGCTTATCGTAGTAAACTTACCCCAGAACAGGCAACAGGAACAAAAACAGCCATTCTACTACCCTCATGGCCGCAATCCACTGCCCCCACGTCACCCGCAATTTAATGTTCCAGCTTGTCCGGGCTCCAGACACGTCTTATGTCCTTGTTTAATTGGCAGCTGCTTTTCTTTCTTACTGTTACATAGAATAATAACGCATCGTGCAACTAATGGCGTCTCAGATTTGATGAGTTAAGGTATGTGCAGGGGAGGCACTGGCCTGATTCCCAAAAGAATGACAGAGGAGGCGCAGTGGGGCACGCCTTACATAGGGGGTAGAGCCTAAAAGCCAGTACAGCCAAAATCACCTTCAAATGGGGCTTCTTTGGCTACACAGATTTACATGGTCAGCTGGGCATGTTGGACAGAACATTCAAACAGCAAGAACATGCAGGATGCCAGAAGCTCAGAAAGACACAGAAAAAAGTGAGACTGACTCAAGGAGGGATAGTCACGCGCCATGGCAAACAGCATCAACTGCCTATTTGGACAACATTTTTCTTTCTTCTTCTTTTTTTTTTTTTTGATACGGAGTCTCACTCTGTCTCCCAGGCTAGTATGTAGTGGTGAAATCTCAGCTCACTGCAACCTCCGCCTCCTGGGTTCAAGTGATTCTCCTGCCTCAGCCTCCTGAGCAGCTGGGATTACAGGCGCCTGCCACCACGCCTAGCTAATTTTGGCCAACATGGTGATGTTGGCCAGGCTGGTCTCAAACTCCCGACCAAGTGATCCGCCTGCCTCGGCCTCCCAAAGTGCTGGGATTAGACATGAGAGCCACCACGCCCAGCTTCTTTCTTCTTTTCTCTACCCAGTTGCCTTAATGACATGTGAGATTCTACCCCATTTGGCAGAAAAGCAAACTGAGGCCAGGAGGAGAAGTGAGGCATCCTGCCCAGAACCACAAAGCTAGTAACAGGCAGCACTGCCAGGGCCCCATCCTGGATTCAGGCCACAGTAGTGGAAAGGAGGTGACCGGGGCATCCTGGAGGACAAGGAAACTCACACTTACTTCCTAGTCTTGGCACATTCCTTCTTCCAGTTCTTTACCAAAACAGGCACGACTTGTTCCGATGTGTCCTCCTTGTTTAAGGACCAGAGGTCGCTGCCCTCCAGGGGCTGGCGGTAGCCCCGGACAATCAACCTAGGGCCAAGACACAAGGGGGTTAGGCAATAAGAGTCAATGAGAGGAGGAGGAAGACAGGGCTCACTCACTTCACACACCTGCTGATGCTGCTCACCTCTGCAGCACAGCTTCCTGCTGCAAACAAAGGCAGCCACGCAGCTGGGGAAGTCAGAATGTGGATGGACATTTGCACATATTACAAGCTAATTACAGCTCATTCTATTGGGTCATGCAAGAAAAATGGCTTTTTTTTTTTTTTTTAGTGGTGCATACAAAAGACTTAGGGAAAAAAATGATTTAGGAACAAAATATCAGGATGGCTCTAATTTATTTTTTATTATTCATTCATTATTTATTTGGAGACAGGGTCTCGCTGTGTCACCCAGGATGGAGTACAGTGGTGAGAGTGCAGCTCCCTGCAGCCTCCAGCTCCCAGTCTAGAGCAATCCTCCCACCTCAGCCTCCCGAGTAGCTGGGACTTTGGGTGAAAGCCATTATGACTGGCTAATTTTTTTTATTTTTTATTTTTGTAGAGACAGAGTCGCCCTATGTTGCCTAGGACTTTGGGAGGCCGAAGTTGGAGGACTTTGTGAGCCCTGGAGTTCAAGACCAGCCTGGGCAACATAGAGAGACTCTCTCTACAAAAAGTAAAAATAAAAAAATTAGCCAGTCATGATGGCTCGCACCTGCAGTCCCAGCTACTCGGGAGGCTGAGGTGGGAGGACCGCTAAGGCCAGGAGGTGGAGGCTGCAGAGAGCTGTGATTGTGTCACTGCAGTCCAGCCTGGGCAACAGAGTCAGACCCTATAAAAAGAAAAATAAAAAAAATAGGTTGAAGGAAAAAATAAAAAAAAAAAGGCTGACATGACAAAGCATTAGTAAGCATGAAATCTGGGTGATGAGCTTATTGAATTTTATTATATTAATCTTTCTATGTGACTCCATCCAGGCTGGAGTATAATGGTGCCATCTCGGCGCACTGCAACCTCTGCCTCCTGGATCCAAACGATTCTCCTGCCTCACCCTCCCAAGTAGCTGGGATTACAGGCGTGTGCTGCCCGGCTAATTTTTGTATTGTTAGTGGAGACAGGGTTTCCCCATGTAGGCCAGGCTGGTCTCGAACTCCTGACCTCAGGTGATCCATCCACCTCGGCCTCTGAAAGTGCTAACATTACAGGCATGAGCCACCGCGCCCAGCAGACTGAACACTTTTATAATAAAAGGTAAAATGCTTTCATCTTTTGTTCTAAAACAATTTCAAACTTATAGAAAAATTACTCAAATCATACTAAGAATTCACTCAACTCACCATTGTTAACATGTTGCCATGTCTGCAGTATCATTCTCTCTCTGTATCCATTGACATGCACACACATGCAAACACATCATCTTTTCCTGAACCATTTAAACAGTTAAAGGCATGGCACAGTGGCTCACATCTGTAATCCCAGCACCTTGGGAGGCTGAGGTGGGTGGATCATCTGAGGTCAGGAGTTTGAGACCAGCCTGGACAACATAGTGAAACCCCATCTCTACTAAAAATACAAAACTTAGCTGGACATGGTGGCAGGTCCCTGTAATCCCAGCTACTCAGGAGGCTGAGACAGGAGAATCTCTTGAATCCAGGAGGCGGAGGTTGCAGTGAGCTGAGATCCTGCCACTGCACTCCACCCTGGACGACAGAGCAAGACTCCATCTCAAAAAAAAAAAAAAATTAACATATAGGCTCCACATGCCTTTACCCCCAAAAAACTGGAGGTATCCCCTTCCAATCCGGGACATGCTCTTATGTAACTAGAGCACAATTTTCCAAAACAAGAATGAATGTTATTTGCACGCACTGTCCCAGTGATGCTTTTTAATAGTAACTTGAAGGAATTATTTAAAACATCTAATTTTTTAAAACAATGTTTGTCATTAAGACAAGGATGAGACCGGGCATGGTGGCTCATGCCTGTAATCCCAGCACTCTGGGAGGCTGAGGCGGGAGAATCACTTGAGCTCAGAAGCTGGAGACCAGCCTGGGCAACATGATGAAACCCCACCTCTACAGAAAGTACAAAAATCTGCTGGGCATGGGGGAACACGCCTGTAGTCCCAGCTACTCAGGAGGCTGAGGCAGGAGCATCACCTAAGCCCAGCAGACTGGGACTGCAGTAAGCTACAATTGTGCTGCTGCACTCCAGCCTCAGTGACACAGCGAAAGCCTGTCTCAAAAAAAAAGAAAAAAAAAAAGATGATGCATATTAGGGGCAAAAAAAGATTCTTCAAACAATCCCCACTAAGATGTTAACAATGGGCAGAAAAAGATATACAAAAAGAGGACCAGAAGGTAGCTGGGCATGGTGGCTCACACCTGTAATCCCAGCACTTTGGGAGGTCGATGCGGGTGGATCACCTGTGGTCAGGAGTTTCAAGACAAGCCTGGCCAACATGCCAAAACTCTGTCTCTACCAAAAATACAAAAAGTAGCCGGGCATGGTGGTGCATGCCTATAATCCCAGTTACCTGGGAGGCTGAGGCAGGAGAATCGCTTGAACCTGGGAGGTGGAGGCTGTAGTGAGCTGAGATTGACAGAGCGAGACTCCGTCTCAAAAAAAACAGAAAGAAGACCAGAAGGAGGCATACTAAAATGGTGATACTGGTTGCCTCTGGATGTCTCCTATACTGCTGATCTGCACATGTGGTTTTTTAACCCACACTTCCTATGGTGAGACGGTATTATTTTTCTAAGGAGTGGGGGACAGGAGAGGGACAATGTCAATAATAACTATACCTAATATTTTAAAAACCCAAATCTGAAGCTAAAGCAAGAGCAGTCCAGCATATGGCTGTCCCAGACAAAGCCTTCTGCAGAGGTATAAGCTGCTCACGGCTCATGTGTTTATCACATTCAAGTTCACGGAACTGCCGGACAGAGTTGGTGTCTCTGAGACCACATGGCCAGCACAGGCAGATTCAAGACAACTCTGCAGAAGAGCAAAGGAGAGAGAAGTCGGGGAGGGGGGGAGCTGAGCATGTTCGTTCCTTCGTTCATTCATTCATTCATTCCCCACCACCTCCCTGAGGTCTGGGGGGCCCGGCCTTACCCTGTGATCCACCAGAAGGTGATCCTGGACAGGAAGGAGGCGCTGGACTCCGGGCAAGGATTCTAGTGGAAAGCAGCACAGGTTTGGGAGGAAGAGAGAAAGGAACGATTCGACTTTTCATCCAGGTCAGAGCTTAGCAAGTAGTCAGCTGCTCACTCTTCCTTCCAGAGGACTAGCGTCAGCTCCACACCATTCTGCACCCCAAAAGGACCCTCTCCTAATCCCCAGGAGAAAGAAACTCATGGCAGCTCTTCCAGTTTCGATCAACGGAGTGTCTACCATGTACAACCACAATACAACATGCTATAGACCTGCCTTATCTTCTATCCCCGCAACAACCCTAGGAGCTGGTGTTAACGTCATCCCTACTTCACTCATTCATTCAACAAATATTTTCTCAGCCCCTACTATGTGCTAGGCATTCTACAAGGTACTACAGGGTTGCCTTATATCCCTACGACAACCTCATGAGCGGGTATTACTATTGTCCCCACTGTACTCATTCAGTCACTGAATATTTATTGACCACCTACTATGTGCTAGACACTCTACCAAGAGCTTACATACTTGCATTATTTTATATCCTCATGGAATTCTATAAACATGGTATTACTATTATCTCCACTTCATTCATTCATCCAACAAGTATTTCCTGAACACAACCCTTGTGCCAAGCACCCTGCATACAAATCTAAACAAACAGAAATGACCCCTGCCTGTATGGAGCTTGTGGCCTACTGCAGTAATCATCAGTAGTACCTGCCAAGATTCTCTACTATTAATAGCTAGCTCGGTTCTAAGTGCTTTACACAAACTACCTTATTTGATCTTCATCCTCGCTTCACAAGATAGATAAAAGTATTACCTCATCCCTGTTTTGCAGTTAAAAGAAACTGGGCCTGTAATCCCAGCACTTTGGGAGGCCAAGGCAGGCAGATCACAAGGTCAAGAGATCGAGACCATCCTAGCCAACATGGTGAAACCCCGTCTCTCCTAAAAATATAAAAACCGCCCCGCGGTCCCAGTCGTGGGCTCCGGGCCCCTCGCAGCCTCCACGGAACCCCGCCCAGCCTCTTCGGCCCACGGGGACCCGAGAGACACCCGGCCCCGTGACGCGCCCGGGCCCCAGCCGCCCTCCTCAGGCGGGGCCCGTCAGCCCGTGTCCCCCTGTCTGGGTCACAACGGCAGCTCGAGACTGGGAAACAGTCGCCTCGGAGGCGGGAGCCCCGGGCCGCAGCACCATCCCCATCGCCCCCTCCCGGTACGGACCTTCTCCAGGGACGCGTCCATGGCTGAGGCGTCCGGTGGTGGCCCGGCGGTCCCGGGCTCTACTTCCTCCTCCCGCGCCCCGCCGCTCTTTCCACGCTGGCAGCGCTGACGTCCCCCGCGCCCGCGGCCGGCGGGGCGGAGAGAAGGAGGAAGTGGCTGGCGGCGCCCCGGGCTGGAGAACCTGAGGGTTGAGAGGCGGCGGGGCGAGGCGTGGCGGGGCGAGGCGTGGCGGGGCCCCATGGCGGTGGGCGGAGCCCTCTGGGCTTCCGTACCTGGGCGTCACGCCGGCCCTCCCTAACGTGCGCAGGTGAAGGGGGGGAGGATGCCCCGTGGATTGTTCACCAAACTCTTTCCAGCAGCCTGTTGCAATCATCAAGGTAGAAGTATAATAATCACAAAGTACTATTCATGGAGTGAAAGGCTGGAAATACTAGTGACGCACGTTCACTTCCAGGCCCAGGATTCCAAGTCTCCCGCCTCACCTCCCGCTGACATCCCTCGAGAATGGAACAGGCCATTCGCCACGGAGGCGGCGAGCGAGCGAGCAAGCAACCTTGCGCATGCGCAGGACTCGCAGCGTCCTCGGCGCCCGTGGCCTTGGGGGTTTTGGGGTTGGGGGCTGCTTGGTGAACGCTGTTCAGAGAAGGCGCTGATCTAAGCTGAGGTGTTGTCTCAGACCTTACCGCCGAATTCTAGACGGAAAAAATTGTTGAAACAACTGGTCCAGCCTCCTTCATGTCACAATTATGACTTGTCAGGTAATGGGTAATAGTAATAATGACAATATTAATACATCAGCTGCTGCTCTTCCATTTTCCTATTTCAGCAGCTCTAGGAGATCATTATCCCCATTTCACAGTGCCGATCTAGGTAGGATTCAGACCCAAGCCCCATGAGTCTACATACTGCTTCCACTCCTACTTTAAATGTTTTAAAAAGTTAATTTTTTATTAATTTTTTTATCTTGTTAACCGATGAACTGAAGAGAAAAAAAATTAAAATCTCATTTTAATACAGAAGGTGGGGGTGTCTCACTATGTTACCCAAGCTGGCTTCAAACTCCTGGCCTCAGGCGATCTTCCCGTCTCAGCCTCCCCAAGTGCTGGGATTAAGGGCGTGAGCTACCACGCCCGGCCACTTTTGCAATTTTACTGCAATGTGTTTCGAACGAATGGGGAGGGCGTACATTTGCTTAGTAGATTCCTCCGACCTTAATGTGGGAAACTGATACAGTTGCAATCAATGGAACACTTCACCTCTGCGATGACGCTACAACCACAGTCTTACTCCTTTTCTCTCCTGTTTTATACTCTTCCTCCCGCAATCTGTGTAAACAAGGTCACATTTTCAGCGCAGTAACTCCATGTTTTGAGCTATCTACGTTGTATTTGGTAAATTGCCTGGTTATGTTAATGAAATTATTTTCTACCAAAAAAACCCTTGTGTGCTGGTTTAGACTGTACTGTGGGAATTATTCTGACTCTCTAAAGAGCTTTCCAAACAGAAGGAATGATAGATTTATGTCTTTGAAGAATTGAAGATTGAATGTACCCCCGCTTGAGCAAAACAAGTCACTTTTCCAACGTGTTATGAAATTTTTCAAACGTAGAAAAGTTTAAACAATTGTACAGTGAACAACCATGTACCCACTACCTAGATTCTACAGTTAATTTGCCCTGTATTTGCTTTATCACATACGCATCCATATATCCATCCATCGATATATGTTAGTACATTTCACCTCTGAGCACCTCAGCATGGGTATCATTCAAAACTAGTAAATTTTAAAGTCACCTCCAAGTTTCTGTGGATTACATTACAAAGTATAATAGATTCTACAAAACAAATACTAGAGAGAAAAGTTAACCTTACTGTTTGAAAAGTAGACTTTGAAAACCCAACATGAAAAAGTGGAAATAATCAACTGGATTATTTATTATATTTAGCCAAACATTTATTGACTGCCATCTTGGACAGTTGTGCTGGAAATAGTATGTAAAAGAATAAGAGGCTGGTTCAAGACCAGCCTGGCCAACATAGTGAAACTCCGTCTCTACTAAAAATACAAAAAATTAGCTGGGTGTGGTGGCAAACACCTGTAATCCCAGCTACCTGGGAGGCTGAGGCAGGGGAATCACTTGAACCCGGGGGGCAGAGGTTGCAGTGAGCTGAGATTGTGCCACTGCACTCCAGCCTGGGCAATAAGGCGAGACTCCATCTCAAAAAACAATAAAAATACAAATAAGAGGCTGGGCCGGGCGCAGTGGCTCACGCCTGTAATCCCAGCACTTTGGGAGGCCGAGGCGGGCGGATCACGAGGTCAGGAGATTGAGACCATCCTGGCTAACATGGTGAAACCCCGTCTCTACCAAAAATACAAAAAGAAATTAGCCTGGCATGGTGGTGGGGGCCTGTAATCCCAGCTATTCTGGCGGCTGAGGCAGGAGAATGGCGTGAAGCTGGGAGGCGGAGCTTGCAGTGAGCAGAGATCGCACCACTGCACTCCAGCCTGGGCGACAAAGCGAGACTCTGTCTCAAAAACAAAATAAAATAAAAAATTTAAAAATTTTAAAAAGGCTGGGCGCGGCGGCTCATGCCTGCAATCCCAGCACTTTGGGAGGCCGAAGTGAGCAGATCACCTGAGGTCAGGAGTTCGAGAACAGTATGGCCAACATGGTGAAACCCCCCCATCTGTACTAAAAATAGAAAAATTAGCGGGTGTGGTGGCATGCACCTGTAATCCCAGCTACTTCGGGAGGCTGAGGCAGCAGAATCGCTTCAACCTGGGAGGCCAGAGGTTGCAGTGAGCCAAGATTGCACCACTGCATTCCAGCCTGGACGACAAGAGCAAGATTCCGTCTCCACACACACACACACACACGCACAACAAAGACAAGCTCTCTGCCCTGAACACAACACACAGCACACACACACACACACACACACACACAACACAAGACAAGCTCTCTGCCCTGAAGAAAAAACACTATTTTGGGTAGAAGTTTTTACTTTGGGATGCAGATGGAGGTCTCTGAAACTATACTCAAAATTTTTGTGTGTGAGTGAGTGCATATTTTCTGGGGAAAACATCCATTGTCTCATTATATACTCACAGTCTGTGATTCCCCCCATCCCCAAAAAAATAAAGGAAAAAAAGTTGAAAACCATTTGGCTTGTGGAATGCGCAAATAGGAAAACTGATAAGTTATAATGCAACATTCTTATGGACTAGCTGGTAGGACGAGAGATAAGCAGAATATTGTACAGTTTGGAGCATGAAGCCATCAATTGTGGGGAGGTTTAAGCTCTACTGACATATGGCTTTATGTGCTGCTAACAGACCTTTTTTTTTTTTTTTTTTTTTTCCAGACGAGTCTCACTCTGTTGTCCGGGCTGAAGTGTAGTGGTGCAATCTCGGCTCACTGCAACCTCCGCCTCCCTGGTTCAAGCGATTCTCCTGCCTCAGCCTCCCCGAGTAGCTGCAACTACAGGCGTGCACCATCGCACACACTGTATTTTTAATACAGGCAGGGTTTTACCATGTTGGCCAGGCTGGTCTCAAACTCCCAACCTCAAGTGATCCTCCTGTCTCGGCCTCCCAAAGTGTTTGGATTACAGGCCTCAAACACTTCTTTTTTTTTTTTTTTTTTTTTTTTTTTTTTTTTGAGATGGAGTCTCGCTCTGTCGCGAGGCTGGAGTGCAGTGGCACCATCTCTGCTCACTGCAAGCTCTGCCTCCCGGGTTCAAGCAATTCTCCTGCCTCAGCCTCCTGAGTAGCTGGGATTACAGTTGCGTTCCACCAAGCCTGGCTAATTTTTGTATTTTTAGTAGAAATGGGGTTTCACTAGTTGGACAGGCTAGTCTCCAACTCCTGACCTCAGGTGATCCACCCACCTCGGCCTCCCAAAGTGCTGGGATTGCAGGCATGAGACACCGGGCCCAGCCTCAACTGTAGACTTTTAACTCAAAGGTACAAAAATTGGATTATGTCTGGGCCAGCTTTTTCCCTTGTGGATAGCATAGCCCATTGGT
>NC_021957.1:0-16478 GCF_006542625.1 Nomascus leucogenys
GTTTATGTAGCTTAACTGCCTAAAGCAAAACACTGAAAATGTAAAGATGGGCTCGCCCGCCCCATAAACAAATAGGTTTGGTCCTAGCCTTTCTATTGGCCCTTGGTAAGATTACACATGCAAACATCCCCGCCCCAGTGAAATTGCCCTCCAAATCGTCCACGATCAAGAGGAGCGGGTATCAAGCACGCAGCAATGCAGCTCAAAACACCCAGCCTAGCCACACCCCCACGGGAAACAGCAGTGATAAACCTTTAGCAATAAACGAAAGTTTAACTAAGCTATACCAACTCAGGGCCGGTCAACTTCGTGCCAGCCACCGCGGTCATACGATTGACCCTAGTCAATAGAACCCGGCGTAAAGAGTGTTTTAGATCATACTCCAATAAAGCTAAGCTCCATCCAAGTTGTAAAAAACTCTGGCTGGCGTAAAATAAACTACGAAAGTGGCTTTAACACCTCTGAATACACAATAGCTAAGACCCAAACTGGGATTAGATACCCCACTATGCTTAGCCCTAAACTTCAACAGTCAAATCAACAAGACTGCTCGCCAGAACACTACGAGCAACAGCTTAAAACTCAAAGGACCTGGCGGTGCTTCACACCCCCCTAGAGGAGCCTGTCCTATAATCGATAAACCCCGTTCAACCTCACCATCCCTTGCTCAGCCTATATACCGCCATCTTCAGCAAACCCTGACAAAGGCTATAAAGTAAGCGCAAACACCCACATAAAGACGTTAGGTCAAGGTGTAGCCCATGGGATGGGAAGAGATGGGCTACATTTTCTACCTCAGAAAACTACGATAACCCCTATGAAATTCGAGTGGTCGAAGGAGGATTTAGCAGTAAATTAAGAATAGAGTGCTTAATTGAACAAGGCCCTGAAGCGCGTACACACCGCCCGTCACCCTCCTCAAGTATATTTCAAGGAACCCCATAACTAAACACCCCGTGCATCTATATAGAGGAGATAAGTCGTAACATGGTAAGTGTACTGGAAGGTGCACTTGGATAAACCAAGGTGTAGCTTAACACAAAGCACCCGGCTTACACCTGGGAGATTTCAACTAGACTTGACCACCCTGAGCCAACCCTAGCCCCAAGTTCCCCCGATCCTACTATTAAACAACATCAACCAAACCATTTATACACATAAAGTATAGGCGATAGAAATTATTAATATGGCGCAATAGATACAGTACCGCAAGGGAAAGACAAAAACACAACCAAGCACAAAACAGCAAGGATAAGCTCCTGTACCTTCTGCATAATGAATTAACTAGACACAACTTAGCAAGGAGACCCAAAGCTAAGACCCCCGAAACCAGACGAGCTACCTAAGAACCGCTGAAAGAGCACACCCGTCTATGTAGCAAAATAGTGGGAAGATTCATAGGTAGAGGTGACAAGCCTACCGAGCCTGGCGATAGCTGGTTGTCCAAGATAGAATCTTAGTTCAACTTTAAATTTACCCATAGAACCCCCAAATCTTCCTGTAAATTTAACTGTTAGTCTAAAGAGGAACAGCTCTTCAGACACTAGGAAAAAACCTTGCAAAGAGAGTAAAAGACACAAAACCCATAGTTGGCCTAAAAGCAGCCACCAATTAAGAAAGCGTTCAAGCTCAACATCATCCACCTAACAAATCCCAAACACACAACTGAACTCCTTTCACCACATTGGACCAATCTATCATTCCATAGAAGAAATAATGTTAATATAAGTAACATGAAAAAGATTCTCCTCCGCATAAGCCTATATCAGACCAAAATACTTCGCTGATAGTTAACAGCCCAATATCCAAAACCAACTGATAAACCATTATTACCTACACTGTTAACCCAACATAGGTATGCCTGCAAGGAAAGGTTAAAAGAAGTAAAAGGAACTCGGCAAACACCACCCCGCCTGTTTACCAAAAACATCACCTCTAGCATTACCAGTATTAGAGGCACCGCCTGCCCAGTGACACATGTTCAACGGCCGCGGTACCCTAACCGTGCAAAGGTAGCATAATCACTTGTTCCTTAAATGGGGACTTGTATGAATGGCTCCACGAGGGTTCAGCTGTCTCTTACTTACAACCAGTGAAATTGACCTGCCCGTGAAGAGGCGAGCATAACCTAACAAGACGAGAAGACCCTATGGAGCTTTAGTCTATCAGTGCAAACAACACCCGACTAAGCCAACAGGCCATAAACTGCCAAATCTGCATAGAAGACTTCGGTTGGGGCGACCTCGGAGCACAACCTAACCTCCGAGCAGTACATGCTAAGACCATACAAGTCGAAGCAAACTTCCACATGCAATTGACCCAATAATTTGATCAACGGAACAAGTTACCCTAGGGATAACAGCGCAATCCTATTCTAGAGTCCATATCAACAATAGGGTTTACGACCTCGATGTTGGATCAGGACATCCCGATGGTGCAGCCGCTATCAAAGGTTCGTTTGTTCAACGATTAAAGTCCTACGTGATCTGAGTTCAGACCGGAGTAATCCAGGTCGGTTTCTATCTGTTCTATATTTCTCCCTGTACGAAAGGACAAGAGAAATAGGGCCCACTTCACAAAGAGCCCTTTCCCCCTAGATGATATCATCTCAATCTACAACATACCCAAACCCGCTCAAGAACAGAGCCTGTTAAGATGGCAGAGCCCGGCAATTGCATAAAACTTAAGACTTTATAATCAGAGGTTCAACCCCTCTTCTTAACAACATGCCCGCAACCAATCTTCTACTCCTTATCTTACCCACCCTAATTGCCATAGCGTTCCTAATGCTAACCGAACGGAAAATCTTGGGCTATACACAACTACGCAAAGGCCCCAATGTCGTAGGCCCCTACGGCCTACTACAACCTTTCGCCGACGCAATAAAACTCTTCACCAAAGAGCCTCTAAAACCATCCACATCAACCACCACCCTTTACATCATCGCCCCAACCCTGGCTCTCACCATTGCCCTCCTACTATGAACTCCTCTCCCCATACCCAACCCCTTAATTAACCTCAACTTAGGCCTCCTATTTATTCTAGCTACATCCAGCCTAACCGTCTACTCTATCCTATGATCAGGATGAGCATCAAACTCTAACTACGCCCTAATCGGCGCATTACGAGCAGTAGCCCAAACAATTTCATACGAAGTCACTCTAGCCATTATTCTACTGTCAGTCCTATTAATAAATGGCTCATTCAACCTCTCTACCCTTATTACAACACAAGAGCACATCTGACTACTTCTACCAACATGACCCCTGGCTATAATATGATTTATCTCCACACTAGCAGAAACCAACCGAACACCCTTTGACCTCACTGAGGGGGAATCAGAACTGGTCTCAGGATTCAATACCGAATATGCTGCGGGCCCATTCGCCCTATTCTTCATAGCCGAGTACATAAACATCATTATAATAAACGCCCTAACCAACATAATCTTCCTGGGCACCACCTACGACGCCCATCTACCAGAACTCTACACAACATGTTTCGCTGTCAAAACCCTACTTTTAACCTCCCTATTTCTGTGAATCCGAACAACATACCCCCGATTCCGCTACGACCAACTCATATACCTCCTATGAAAAAATTTCCTACCACTCACCCTAGCACTACTCATATGACATCTTTCTTTATCCGCTATAATTGCCAGCATTCCCCCCCAAACCTAAGAAATACGTCTGACGAAAGAGTTACTTTGATAGAGTAAATAATAGGGGTTTAAGCCCCCTTATTTCTAGAACCATGGGGATCGAACCCATCCTTGAGAATCCAAAATTCTCCGTGCCACCCGTAGCACCCTGTTCTAAGTAAGGTCAGCTAAATAAGCTATCGGGCCCATACCCCGAAAATGTTGGTTACACCCTTCCCGTACTAATCAACCCCCTAGCCCAACCTATCATCTACTCCGCCGTTTTTGCAGGTACACTCATTGCTGCATCAAGCTCACACTGATTTCTCACCTGGGTAGGCCTAGAAATAAATATACTAGCCTTTATCCCAATCCTAACCAAAAAAACAAACCCTCGCTCCACAGAAGCCGCTATCAAGTATTTCCTAGTACAAGCGACCGCGTCCATGATCTTAATAATAGCTATCCTCTCTAACAACCTACTCTCCGGACAATGAACCATAACTAGCACTACCAACCAATACTCATCACTAATAATCCTAACAGCACTAGCTATGAAACTGGGAATAGCCCCCTTTCACTTCTGAGTCCCAGAAGTCACCCAAGGAACTACCCTTACATCCGGCCTGCTCCTTCTCACATGACAAAAACTAGCCCCCATCTCAATTATGTACCAAATCTTCCCAGTGGTAAACACAAACATTCTCCTTACCTTTTCAACCCTATCCATCATAGTAGGCAGCTGAGGCGGACTAAACCAGACCCAACTACGCAAAATCCTGGCATACTCCTCAATCACCCACATAGGATGAATAATGGCCATTCTTCCATACAACCCAAACATCACCATCTTCAACTTGACCATCTACATTGTATTAACAACCACTGCATTCCTAGCACTCAACCTAAATTCCAGCACCACAACCCTACTATTATCCCGCTCCTGAAACAAATTAACCTGACTTCTACCCCTAATCCCATCCACCCTATTGTCACTAGGAGGCCTGCCCCCACTGTCCGGCTTCCTACCCAAATGGCTTGTCATTGAAGAGCTCACAAAAAACGGCAGCCTCGTTATCCCGACTATCATGGCTATCATCACTCTTGCCAACCTATACTTCTACACACGCCTAATTTACTCCACCTCAATCACATTATTTCCCGCATCTAACAACGTAAAAATAAAGTGGCAGTTTGAAAACACAAAACCCACACTTCTTCTCCCCACACTCACCGTCCTCACCACTCTTCTCCTACCAATTGCCCCACTCATATCCCCTACCCCATAGAAATTTAGGTTAAATACAGACCAAGAGCCTTCAAAGCCCTCAGTAAGTTAACAAAACTTAATTTCTGCAACGCATCCAAGGACTGCAAAACCCCACTTTGCATCAACCGAACGCAAATCAGTCACTTTAATTAAGCTAAGCCCTTACTAGATTGATGGGACTCAAACCCATAAAAATTTAGTTAACAGCTAAACACCCTAAACAACTTGGCTTCAATCTACTTCTCCCGCCGCGGGAAAAAAAGGCGGGAGAAGCCCCGGCAGGATTGAAGCTGCTTCTTTGAACTTGCAATTCAACGTGAAAACCACCTCAGGGCTGGTAAAAAGAGGTCACACCTCTGTCCTTAGATTTACAGTCTAATGCTCTACTCAGCCATTTTACCCACCCCACTAATGTTCGCCGACCGCTGGTTATTCTCCACAAACCATAAAGACATTGGAACACTATACTTACTATTCGGTGCATGAGCTGGAGTCCTAGGCACAGCCCTAAGCCTCCTCATCCGAGCCGAACTGGGTCAGCCTGGCAACCTCCTGGGCAACGACCATATTTATAATGTCATCGTGACAGCCCACGCATTCGTCATAATCTTTTTCATAGTAATACCTATCATGATTGGAGGCTTTGGTAACTGACTAGTTCCTCTAATAATCGGTGCCCCCGACATGGCATTCCCCCGTATGAATAACATAAGCTTCTGACTCCTCCCTCCCTCTTTCCTACTACTACTTGCATCCGCCATAGTAGAAGCCGGCGCCGGAACAGGATGAACAGTATACCCCCCACTAGCAGGAAACTACTCCCACCCAGGAGCCTCCGTTGACCTAACCATCTTTTCCCTCCACCTGGCCGGAGTATCATCCATCCTAGGAGCTATCAATTTTATTACTACAATCATCAACATGAAACCCCCAGCCATGTCTCAATATCAAACACCCCTCTTTGTCTGATCCGTCCTAATTACAGCAGTTCTACTCCTTCTCTCTTTACCAGTTCTAGCCGCCGGCATTACCATACTATTAACGGATCGCAACCTCAACACCACTTTCTTTGACCCAGCCGGAGGAGGAGACCCCATTCTATATCAACACCTATTCTGATTCTTCGGCCACCCCGAGGTTTATATTCTCATTCTGCCAGGCTTCGGAATAATCTCACACATCGTGACACACTACTCAGGAAAAAAGGAGCCATTTGGGTATATGGGCATAGTCTGAGCCATAATATCAATTGGCTTCCTAGGCTTTATTGTCTGAGCCCACCATATATTCACAGTAGGCATAGACGTAGACACACGAGCCTACTTCACCTCCGCTACCATAATTATTGCCATTCCCACTGGCGTCAAAGTATTTAGCTGACTCGCCACACTCCACGGAAGCGACACCAAATGATCCGCTGCAGTACTCTGAGCCCTAGGCTTCATCTTCCTCTTTACAGTAGGAGGCTTAACTGGCATCGTATTAGCAAACTCATCACTAGACATTGTACTTCATGACACGTACTATGTTGTAGCCCACTTCCATTACGTCTTATCCATGGGGGCCGTATTCGCCATCATAGGAGGCTTCGTCCACTGATTTCCCCTGTTCTCAGGCTACACTTTAGACCAAACCTATGCCAAAATTCACTTTGCTATTATATTTGTAGGAGTAAATTTAACCTTCTTTCCACAGCACTTCCTTGGCCTATCCGGAATACCACGACGTTACTCCGACTACCCCGACGCATACACTACCTGAAACATCCTATCCTCTGTAGGCTCGTTCATCTCCCTAACAGCAGTAATACTAATAATTTTCATGGTCTGAGAGGCTTTCGCCTCAAAACGAAAAATTCTAATAATCGAACAGCCTTCCACTAACCTAGAGTGATTGTACGGATGCCCACCACCCTATCACACATTTGAAGAGCCCGTCTATATAAAACCTAAACAAAAAAGGAAGGAATCGAACCCCCTAAAACTGGTTTCAAGCCAGCCCCATAACCTCTATGACTTTTTCAAAAGGTATTAGAAAAGCTATTTCATAACTTTGTCAAAGTTAAATCACAGGTTCAAGCCCCGTATATCTTAATGGCACATGCAACTCAAGTAGGCCTACAAGACGCTACATCCCCCATCATAGAAGAACTAATCTCTTTCCACGACCACGCCCTCATAATCATTTTCCTTATCAGCTTCCTGGTCCTATATGCCCTCTTCCTAACACTCACAACAAAACTAACCAACACTAACATTACAGACGCCCAAGAGATAGAAACCATCTGAACAATCCTACCTGCCATTATCCTAGTCCTAATCGCTCTCCCATCCCTCCGTATTCTCTATTTAACAGACGAAATCAACGACCCTTCCCTCACCATCAAAGCAATCGGCCATCAATGATACTGAGCCTACGAATATACAGACTACGGCGGACTGGTCTTCAATTCCTACATGCTCCCACCATTATTTCTAGAACCCGGAGACCTTCGACTCCTTGAAGTCGACAATCGAGTAGTTCTCCCAATTGAAGCCCCTGTTCGTATAATAATTACATCACAAGACGTCCTACACTCATGAACTGTCCCCTCCCTCGGCCTAAAAACAGACGCCATCCCTGGACGCCTAAACCAAACCACATTTACCGCCACACGCCCAGGAGTATATTACGGCCAATGCTCAGAAATCTGCGGAGCCAACCATAGCTTTATACCAATCGTCCTAGAGCTAATTCCCTTAAAAATCTTCGAAATAGGGCCCGTATTCACCCTATAATTAACCCCTCCCCACCCTACGCAAATTTCACTGTAGAGCTAGACTAGCATTAACCTTTTAAGTTAAAGACTAAGAGAAGCATTACCTCTTTACAGTGAAATGCCCCAATTAAACACCACCGTATGACCCACAATTATCATGTCAATACTTCTCGCGCTATTCCTCCTAATCCAACTAAAAACACTAAACATGCACTACCACCCACCCGCCTCCCCAAAACTCACAGATACTAAACCCCACAACAACCCCTGAGAACATAAATGAACGAAAATCTATTCGCTTCATTCGCTGCCCCCACAATCCTAGACCTACCCGCCGCAGTACCAATTATTCTATTCCCCTCTCTACTAATTCCCACCTCCAAGTATCTCATCAACAACCGACTAGTTACCACCCAACGGTGACTAATCCAGCTAACCTTAAAACAAATAATAACAATACACAATGCTAAGGGACGAACCTGATCCCTCATACTAATTTCCCTAATCACCTTCATTGCCACAACCAACCTACTAGGCCTCCTACCCCACTCATTCACACCAACCACCCAGCTATCCATAAACCTGGCCATAGCAATTCCCCTATGAGCAGGCACAGTAGCCACAGGTTTTCGTCTTAAAGCCAAAAACACCTTCGCCCACCTCCTACCCCAAGGCACACCTACACCTCTCATCCCCATACTAATTATCATTGAAACCATTAGTCTGTTTATTCAGCCCATAGCCCTAGCCGTACGCCTAACCGCAAATATCACAGCAGGTCACCTACTAATACACTTAATCGGGGCAGCCACATTAGCCCTATCAACCATTAGTCTATCCGCAACACCCATCATCTTCACAGTCCTAGCCCTATTGACAATCCTCGAAGTCGCCGTCGCTCTAATTCAAGCATATGTATTTACACTCCTGGTAAGCCTCTACCTGCACGATAACACATAATGACCCACCAATCACATGCTTACCATATAGTAAAACCCAGCCCCTGGCCTCTAACAGGAGCCCTCTCAGCTCTCCTACTAACGTCCGGCCTAGCCATATGATTCCACTTCCACACCACTACCTTACTAACACTAAGCATACTAACCAACGCACTAACCATATTCCAATGATGACGAGACGTGGTGCGAGAAGGCACATACCAAGGCCACCATACAATACCCGTCCAAAAAGGACTTCGCTATGGAATAATCCTATTTATCACCTCAGAAATCTTCTTCTTCGCTGGATTCTTCTGAGCCTTTTACCACTCCAGCCTGGCCCCCACCCCCCAACTAGGAGGACACTGACCTCCAACGGGCATCACCCCGCTTAACCCCTTAGAAGTTCCACTTCTAAATACCTCCGTACTGCTCGCATCAGGAGTTTCAATCACCTGAGCCCACCACAGCCTAATGGAAAATAATCGAAATCAAATAATCCAAGCACTATTTATCACTATCCTATTAGGCATCTACTTCACCCTCCTACAGATCTCAGAATACTTCGAGGCCCCTTTTACCATTTCCGACGGCATTTATGGTTCTACATTTTTTGTAGCTACAGGCTTCCATGGACTCCACGTCATCATCGGATCAACATTCCTCATCATCTGCCTTATCCGCCAACTACTATTTCACTTCACATCCAAACACCACTTCGGCTTCGAAGCCGCTGCCTGATATTGACACTTCGTAGATGTAGTATGACTGTTCCTATATGTCTCCATCTACTGATGAGGATCCTACTCTTTTAGTATAAACAGTACTATTAACTTCCAATTAATCAGCTTCGACAAGACTCGAAAAAGAGTAATGAACCTAGCATTAGCCATAACGATCAGTACACTCCTAGCCTTATTACTAATAATTATCACATTCTGACTACCACAACTCAACACCTACATAGAAAAATCTAACCCCTACGAATGCGGATTTGACCCACTGTCCCCCGCCCGTATCCCATTCTCCATAAAATTCTTTCTCGTCGCAATCACTTTCCTGCTATTCGACCTAGAAATCGCTCTACTACTGCCTCTACCATGAGCCCTCCAAACAACAAACCCGTCACTAACGATCACGTCGTCACTCACATTAATTATCATTCTAATCCTAAGTCTGGCTTACGAATGATCACAAAAAGGACTAGACTGGGTCGAATTGGTAAGTAGTTTAAACTAAAACAAATGATTTCGACTCATTAAATTATGGCAACCATACTTATCAAATGCCCCTCATCTATATAAACATCATGCTAGCATTCACTATCTCACTTCTAGGCATACTAATCTACCGCTCACACTTAATATCCTCCCTACTATGCCTGGAAGGAATAATACTATCGTTATTCATCATAAGCACCCTCATAGCCCTAAACACACACTCCCTACTAATCAACATCATACCTATCGTCCTATTAGTCTTTGCCGCCTGCGAGGCGGCAGTAGGTCTAGCCCTACTAGTCTCAATCTCTAACACATATGGTCTAGACCATATCCACAATCTAAACCTACTCCAATGCTAAAACTAATTATTCCCACTATTATACTACTACCTCTAACATGACTATCTAAAAAACACATAATTTGAATTAACACAACTACCCACAGCCTAATTATTAGCCCAATCCCACTACTATTCCTCAGCCAAGCCAACAACCTATTTATCCACTCCCCATCCTTTTCTTCCGACCCCTTAACCACACCTCTCCTAATACTGACAACCTGACTACTCCCTCTCATAATCATAGCAAGTCAACACCACCTATCCAACGAATCCCTCCTACGAAAAAAACTATACCTATCTATACTAATCACCCTCCAAGTCTCACTAATCATAACATTCACCGCTACCGAACTAATGATATTTTATATCCTCTTTGAAACCACACTCATCCCCACCCTAATTATCATCACTCGATGAGGCAATCAACCAGAACGCCTAAACGCAGGCTCATACTTCCTATTCTACACCCTAGTAGGCTCCCTCCCCCTACTCATCGCACTTATCCACACCCACAACACTCTAGGCTCACTAAACATTATACTACTAACCCTCTCCTCCCCGAGCTTAGCAAACTCTTGATCCAATAATATTATATGACTAGCATGTGTAATGGCCTTCATAGTAAAAATACCTCTTTACGGACTCCACCTATGACTTCCCAAAGCCCACGTCGAAGCCCCCATCGCCGGCTCAATAGTACTCGCCGCAGTACTCCTAAAACTAGGCGGCTACGGCATAATACGACTTACCCTCATTCTCAGCCCACTAACAAAACACATAGCCTACCCCTTCTTAATACTGTCCCTATGAGGCATAATCATGACAAGCTCCATCTGTCTACGACAAACAGACCTAAAATCCCTCATCGCATACTCCTCCGTAAGCCACATAGCCCTTGTAATCGCAGCCATCCTTATTCAAACCCCCTGAAGCTTTACAGGTGCAACCGTCCTCATGATTGCCCACGGACTAACTTCCTCCTTGCTATTCTGCCTTGCAAACTCAAACTATGAACGAACCCACAGCCGCACCATAATCCTATCTCGAGGACTTCAAATCCTACTCCCACTAATAGCCTTCTGATGACTCACAGCAAGCCTCGCCAACCTCGCTCTACCCCCTACTATCAATCTCCTAGGAGAACTATTTGTACTAATAGCCTCCTTCTCCTGAGCAAACACTACCATCGCACTCACCGGACTTAACATACTAATTACAGCCCTGTACTCCCTTTATATATTCATCACAACACAACGAGGCACACTAACACACCACATTAAAAACATAAAACCCTCACTCACACGAGAAAACATACTAATATTCATACACCTCTTTCCCCTTCTCCTCCTATCCCTCAACCCCAACATCATCACCGGCCCCACCCCCTGTAGACATAGTTTGATCAAAACATTAGATTGTGAATCTAATAACAGAGATTCAAAACCTCTTGCTTACCGGGAAAGCCCACAAGAACTGCTAACTCGCTACCCCATGTATAACAACATGGCTTTCTCAACTTTTAAAGGATAATAGCTATCCATTGGTCTTAGGACCCAAAAATTTTGGTGCAACTCCAAATAAAAGTAGTAATCATGTACACCACCATAACTATCCTAACCCTAATCTCCCTAATTCCCCCTGTCGCCACTGCCCTCACCAATACAAACAAAAAAAGCTCATACCCACATTACGTAAAAACAATTATTGCCTCCACCTTTATAATCAGCCTACTCCCCACAACAATATTTATATGCACAGACCAGGAGGCCATCATCTCAAACTGGCACTGAACTGCAGCCCAAACACTAGAACTCTCCCTAAGCTTCAAACTAGACTACTTCTCCATAATATTTATCCCCGTCGCACTGTTCGTCACCTGATCCATCATAGAATTCTCACTATGATACATACACTCAGACCCAAACATCAACCAGTTCTTCAAGTACCTACTCATCTTCCTCACCACAATACTAATTCTAGTTACCGCCAACAACCTATTCCAACTTTTCATCGGCTGAGAGGGCGTAGGAATTATATCCTTCCTTCTCATTGGCTGATGATACGCCCGAGAAGAAGCCAACACCGCAGCCATCCAAGCAATCCTATATAATCGCATCGGCGACATCGGCTTTATCCTAGCTCTGGCATGATTCCTCTTCCACACCAACTCATGAGAACCACAACAGATACTCCTCCTAAGCACTAGCTCTAACTTCCTCCCACTAGCAGGCCTCCTCCTGGCAGCAGCAGGAAAATCAGCCCAACTTGGACTCCACCCCTGACTCCCCTCAGCCATGGAAGGCCCAACCCCCGTCTCAGCCCTACTCCATTCAAGTACCATAGTCGTAGCCGGAATTTTCCTACTCATCCGCTTCCACCCTCTAATGGAAAACAACCAACCGATCCAAACCCTCACACTATGCCTAGGCGCCATCACCACCCTATTTACAGCAATTTGTGCCCTAACACAAAACGATATCAAAAAAATCGTAGCATTTTCCACCTCCAGCCAATTAGGCCTAATAATGGTCACGATTGGCATCAATCAACCGCACCTAGCATTTTTACATATCTGCACCCATGCCTTCTTCAAAGCCATACTATTCATATGTTCCGGATCCATCATCCACAACCTCAACAACGAACAAGATATCCGAAAAATAGGAGGTCTATTCAAAACACTACCCCTCACCTCAACCTCCCTAACCATCGGTAGCCTCGCACTCACAGGAATACCCTTCCTAACAGGTTTCTACTCCAAAGATCCTATTATCGAAACCGCAAACATATCGTACACCAACGCCTGAGCCCTGTCCATAACTCTCATCGCCACCTCCCTAACAAGCGCTTACAGTACCCGAATAATTCTCCTCACCCTAACAAATCAACCCCGCTTCCCAACCCTAATCAACATCAACGAGAACGACCCCTCCCTTCTAAATCCCATTAAACGCCTGACAGCCGGAAGCCTCCTTGCAGGCTTTCTCATCATTAACAGCATTCCCCCCATCTCCCCCTCCCAAACGACAGTCCCACTCTACCTAAAACTAACAGCCCTGAGCGTCACCCTTTTAGGCTTCCTAACAGCCTTCGACCTTTACCTCTTAGCTAACAAACTCAAAATAAAAAATCCCTCACACACATTCCGTTTCTCTAATATACTAGGATTCTACCCCAGCACCATCCACCGCACAATCCCTTATACAAGCCTTCTCATAAGCCAAAACCTGGCATCACTCCTACTAGACCTAGCCTGACTAGAAAAATCAATACCTAAAGCCATCTCACACCACCAAATCTCTGCCTCCACCACCATTTCTTCTCAAAAAGGCATAATCAAACTCTACTCCCTCTCCCTCCTAATCCCACTCTCCCTAGCCCTCCTTCTAATTGTATAACCTATTACCCCGAGCAATCTCAATCACAATATATACGCCAACAAGCAATGTCCACCCAGTAACCACCACCAACCACCGTCCATAGTCGTACAACGCACCCGCACCAATAGAATCTTCCCGAATCAAACCTGACCCCTCACCCTCATAAATCACCCAACTCCCTATGTTATTAAAATTCAATACTATTACCAGCCCATCACATTCCTTAGCCCACAAAACCAACCCAACCTCCATCGCCAACCCCACTAAAACACCCACCAAAACCTCAACCCCTGACCCCCATGCCTCAGGGTACTCTTCAATAGCCATTGCTGTAGTATACCCAAAAACAACCATCATACCCCCCAGATAAATTAAAAAAACCATTAAACCCAAATACCCCCCTCCACAATTTAAAATAACAGCACATCCCACCACACCACTAACAACCAACACTAAGCCCCCATAAATAGGGGAGGGCTTAGACGAAAACCCCACAAACCCCATCACCAAAATCACACTTAACAAAAACAAAGTATATGTCATTATTCTCGCATGGACTGCAACCACGACTAATGATACGAAAAACCATCGTTGTATTTCAACTACAAGAACAGCAATGACTCCCCTACGCAAAACTAACCCATTAATAAAACTAATCAATCACTCACTTGTTGACCTTCCAGCCCCATCCAATATCTCTATATGATGAAACCTTGGCTCACTCCTAGGCACCTGCCTAATCCTCCAAATCATCACAGGGTTATTCCTGGCCATGCACTATACACCAGACGCCTCCATAGCCTTCTCATCAGTAGCCCACATTACCCGAGACGTAAACTACGGCTGGGTTATCCGCTACCTTCATGCCAACGGTGCCTCAATATTTTTCATTTGCCTATTCCTACACATCGGCCGGGGCATATATTACGGCTCATTCCTCTACTTAGAAACCTGAAACATCGGCATCATCCTCTTATTAGCGACCATAGCAACAGCCTTCATAGGCTACGTCCTCCCATGAGGCCAAATATCCTTCTGAGGTGCCACAGTAATCACAAACCTACTATCTGCCGTCCCATACATCGGAACAGACCTAGTCCAATGAGTCTGAGGCGGCTATTCAGTGGACAACGCTACACTCACACGCTTCTTTACCTTCCACTTTATCCTGCCCTTTATCATCACAGCCCTAGTAACCCTGCACCTACTATTCTTACACGAAACAGGATCAAACAACCCCCTGGGTATCTCCTCCCAACCAGACAAAATCACCTTTCACCCTTACTACACAACCAAAGATATTCTAGGACTATTCCTCCTCCTTCTCACCCTAATGAGCCTAGTACTATTCTCGCCAGACCTCCTAGGTGACCCAGACAACTACATCCAAGCCAACCCCCTAAGTACCCCTCCCCACATCAAGCCTGAATGGTATTTCTTATTCGCATACGCCATCCTACGATCTGTCCCTAACAAATTGGGAGGCGTGCTAGCCCTCCTACTGTCAATCCTCATCCTAATAACAATCCCCATACTCCACACAGCCAAACAACAAAGCATAATATTCCGCCCACTGAGCCAGCTCACATACTGACTCTGGGCAGCAAATCTACTAACCCTCACATGAATCGGAGGACAACCAGTGAGCTATCCATTCATCACCATCGGACAAGTGACATCCGTACTATACTTCATCACAATCCTAATCCTAATACCAACAGCCTCTTTAATCGAAAACAAAATACTCAAATGGACCTGCCCTTGTAGTATAAGCTAATACACCAGTCTTGTAAGCCGGAAATGAAGCCCTCCTTCCAAGGACAACTCAGAGAAAAAGTACTTAACTTCACCCTCAGCACCCAAAGCTAAAATTCTAATTTAAACTATTCTCTGTATTCTCATGTGGAAGCCATTTTAAGTACAACCCCAGTACTAGCCCGCCCCCAACTATTTTTATGTACTTCGTACATTAATGCCAGCCCCCATGAATATTGTACGGTACTAAAATATTACTTAACTAACTATAGAACAATACACTGCCAAACGCACATATTAAGTAACACAACATGCTTACAAGCAAGAACCAGCATACCTCCAACAACTATAAGACATCCATCCTACTCCAACATCCCAAACCCAATCAACACGCGTATCAACCGACAAAGACAATCCACCCCGGACATGGCACATTAAATTGTTCATTGCGCATAGCATGTCATTTCCAAAATCAACTCACACTCCATACGAGTAATCTATTTCAGATAGGAGTCCCTTGCCCAGCATCCTCCGTGAAATCACCAACCCGCTCAGAAATGCTAATTAACCTCGCTCCGGGCCTACAACACTTGGGGGTAGCTATAGTGAGCTGTATCCGGCATCTGGTTCTTACTTCAGGGCCATAGAATCTAAAATCGCCCACACGTTCCCCTTAAATAAGACATCACGATGGATCACGGGTCTATCTCCCTATTAACCAGTCACGGGAGCTTTCCATGCATTTGGTATTTTTATAAGGGGGTGTGCACGCGATAGCATTGCGAAACGCTGGAGCCGGAGCAACCTATGTCGCAGTATCTGTCTTTGATTCCTGACCCATTCCATTATTGATCGCACCTACGTTCAATATCCCAGCCGAGCATACTTACACTAAGGTGTTAATTAATTCATGCTTGTTGGACATAACAATAACCAACCCACACACCCAACCCAACGGAATGAAAAAATTCACTCCGCAAATCCCCCCTTCCCCCCATCTCTGCCAAACCCCCCCAAAACAAAGAATTCCGAACCCCGCCTTGACAACCCTAAGCCCATCTTTTGGCGGTACACGCCTTTAACAGCTACCCCCTCAACTAACATAAACTCTCCCTCCTCCCACCCACTACTAATTCCTTACCTTAAACCAACCCAACCCCAAAGGAGCCCG